>NW_017310230.1:21837-24650 GCF_000935625.1 Nanorana parkeri
ACATTTAGGAGAACTGTGGACCCCGGTTCGTAAGTACGGATTGTCCGTATGTCGGGGACTGCCTGTATATAAAAAATATGCATTTCTTTAATATTTGCATTCAAGCCTGGAAAGCATTGCAATTGTGATCACTCAATCACAGCTGCAAAAGCTCAGACTTCTGCACATTTTCATACATGCAGAGCTCGTACTGAGGTACAGAGTTTCAGTTAAGAGAGACGGGGAAAGGATGTCTGGACTTCAAACTGCACTAAATCAGCATCCAGCCGTCCTCCCTCTAGGTAGATGCGGGAATATGGGCAGCTCTATCTAGAGGGAGGACGGCTGGACGCCGTATGATGTGCTTTAATGCAGTTTGAAGTCCAGCCGTCCTTTCCCCGTCTCTCTTAACTGAAACTCTGTACCTCAGTACGAGCTCTGCCTGGGGGAGAATGTGCAGAAGTCTGAGCTTTGCAGCTGTGATCGAGTGATCATAATTGCAATGTTTTCCAGGCTTGGATGCAATTATTAAAGAAAGTAATATTTTGTATATATTATTAACCCCTTCGTGACGGGAGACGTACAGTGTACGTCTTGTCACTTTGTGCCTATATGACTGGCCACGTACACTGTACGTGACGAGTTATATCAGGCTTTGTAATGCCGGTATTTGCTGATTCTCAGCATTTAACAGTCATTCATTAATGTCTCAGTATTGAGGCATTAATTAATGAAATAATTAAGCTTTTTGTAAAAGCTTCTTCCTTTCATTAATGAAAGAATGAAGCCGTTACATGCAAATAGAGGACCGCAATTTGCGATCCCGTATTTGACAGCTCAAAATAGCAGAGAGGCAGCAGTGACTCACCTCACCTCTCTGCTATTTGTTTTGACAGCTCGAGAGCCCGATGTTTAGATACATTTTACTGAAAGGATACAATGTATCTTTTGAGTGAAATGTATAATTTCTGATCGTCTAGGCACGATCAAAGAGCGTTTAGTGAGATCTGAATCTGACTAAAGTCAGGATCAGTCTCTAAGGTTATTATTAGCTGTTCCTAAGTTTGGATCAGCCTAATAGCCAAAAATAAAATAAAAAAGTTAATTTATCAAGCTGTCATAGTGATTGCTTGATATAAACTGACAAGAAAAAAAAAAGTTTTTTTATTTTATTCAAACTAAGTGAGGGGTTAGGTACACATATGTGATATAATTATATAGCCCTATCTGTCCTCTAAAAAACAATATATAATATGTGTGGGTACATTTAGTAAGAAAGTATATTACTGACGTGGAAGAACCACACAGCAAAAATGTAAAAAATGTGTCAGTCATTTATGAACAGAACCTGAAAACTAGCTCAGTCATGAAGGGGTTAATTATGCTTTTCTTAAATTTTTGCAAAAGGTGAACTTATCCTTTAAAAGAAGTTGAAAAGTAAGACTCCTGGGCTGGATCACCAGATGAAAATAAAGGGGGAAAAAACGAATGCAGCCCTTCAAGGATTGGCAAGCTGTATTGTATTACATTTTTGCTTTTAGGTTAACCCCTTCATGACTGAGGCCTTTTTTTCATTTTTTGTACCCATGTTATATTCCAAATTTTAGGCCTAAAAATGACTTAAAACCCCCCAACATTATATATTTTCTGAATGCCAAGACCCTATAGAATAAAATGGTGGTAGTTGCAAATTTTTATGATACGTCGTCACTCACGAAGGGGTTAAGATACATTTAACATTTTAAAAGAACAAATGTAAACAGTACTGTTGCCTAAAGCATTTGCTTTTAATTTTCAACTCCAGAAAAGTGGTGGCATCTTTGTTACAATGCCGGGAGCTACAGCTATATTTATAAGACAGACATTTGTTTTTGTATTGTTCCTTTTGTATCGATGCCAACTATTGTAGGCTGCACACAATGCATGCAAACGTGTCTTAGGGTCATGTCATGCTGGCAAAGTCATCGCGGTGCATCTGACAGCTTCAATAAAATGGACACCGCTCCCTTGCTGGGCAAAACACACAAAAATTGTTTAATACTTTTTTCCAAAAGCAAAAAAAAAAATCTGTTGCTGTAACTTCATAAAACTTTAACTAGAGTTAAGCTGGCCATACACCTATTGATTATCTGCAGGTTTTCTATGGTCAGATGGAAAAAGTGCAACAGATTCTTCCATCTACGGTAAACTGTGTGGATGGAGAAATCGCCCGCTGGGCCAAGCTTCAGTATCTTGCTAGTCGGCCCCGCTGGCTGTCAAAATACCTGAACAATCTGATTGGATGCCGGCATTGTTCAGGTGTTTTTACAGCCAGCAGGGCCTAAATCCTTCTACAGGAGAATTGGACACCGGCAACAAAATAAAAAGCTGTAGGCCAGCTCAGGATACCCCTCCTACTACCATCATGCTGTTTTGTAGCACAGCAGTACAGAGAGCATGATTATAAACACCACTGCATAGCCTCCATGAAAAGGATTGTATCATGTATACAAAAATCCTATTTTCTTTCTCGCCTCACCTCACTGAAGGACACAGGAAATCTTTAATCTTTGGGACATCCAACTGAGGGGTGGACAATACAGCAAACAAATGCTAACAGGCCCAAGATAACAACCGAGAACTCAGGACTGCCTGCAGCTCAAAAAGCCAGATTAAAAGGACCTTATGACCAAAGCTGGCACCAGATGAGCCTTTGTGTCCAACTTGTAGAACTTACAGAACGTGTGAAAAGAAGACCAGATGGAAGGCATGCAAATCTTGGAAACAGTTGCTTAATGCCAAAAAGCCAGAGAAGCATGAACAGATTTAGTAGAGTGCCCCCCCCCCCCCCCGAA
>NW_017310230.1:24687-25696 GCF_000935625.1 Nanorana parkeri
CCCCCACACACACACACACATACAAAGAACTCCAGAACCAGATTCCTGAGCCACCAAGCCAGGGACAACTTGGTTCTTGGTGCCAACTGAACTGGTTTGCCCAGAAACTGGACTGCCCTGTCCCGTGATAAATGAATGATGCATTGTAGGGGTCTGGAGTGAAATTGGGCAAATTGTAACAACTCAATTGTACTGGAGAGCCTAAGAATTTGAGATTGGAAGGTCTGAACTTTTTCCTGTGGAATAAACACTCTGGCCTGCTTTCCAAATTATAAGTAGGTTTAAGATCCACTGAAAGGTCTGGGCAGCCAACACCACGTTGACCAACAGAGCCTGCACTGACTGTTCTTCTAACAGGAAATTGTCCATGTATCTGCATTTTGGGACAATTTCCTGTTGAGAGAAAAGTCAGCACAGGCTCTGTTGGACAACGTGGTGTTGACTGTCCAGACCTTTCAGTGGTTCAGAAGGATCTTGAAACTACTCATCATTTGGAGGGCAGGCCAGAGTGAGAGCGAAGCAGGGCTAGTACTGGGGAAAGCTCCTTTGAGAACACTAGAGAGGCAGAGCCACAAACTTGTAATGTAGGGGTCCCACAACAATATAGGTATGAATGCTTGATGTCCACTAATGCGTGGATTTTAGAGCTTGAATGAAGACAATCAATCAGTGCTTTAAGATCCAAGATGGGATTGATGCCCCATTTGGGTTTGGCAACAGCGGACAAGCAGGACCATCATGCGTGTCACAGGAACTGGGGCAAAGGCACCTTGATCCAGAAGGCCCGAGATGGCTCGACGGAGATCTGCTAATCTGCGATGTGCAACAAGAAGGTTGGAGGTGACAGACTGAGGAGGGAAGAGGGGGAAACTCCAGCTTTGTTGCCCTTGGAGACCAACTCCCATACCCAAGCAATCCAAATGTCTGCAAAGGTTACTAAATGCCTCCCAACTCTGGAAAGAGGAGGCAGGTTTATATGAGGATTTGGCAGATTTGAACCCCAGAGCTT
>NW_017310230.1:25814-27178 GCF_000935625.1 Nanorana parkeri
AAGAAGACTTTGCAGCCTGTTTCTCCTTCTGCTGAGGAAGATGAGTTTTCTTGACACCAGTAACATCCAGAGTAGATGCAAAGTTACAACTATTTGTTCCAAACGTTCTATGACCCAGGGATTACCTGTAGCAGTGTAAAGATCTCTTTTAAAGGGACCTTGTCCACTCAGCAAGAGTTTAACAAAGCAAGGTCACAGCCAAGACAGGCTGAAGAGCAGGGCCTGCCAACAAGAAGCAAGCTGTAGAGAGGCTTCCAAACATTTATCCTTTGGGTCCTTAAAGAAAGGTGTATCCTCCACCTATATGCGGGTTGCTTTGTTCAGGTGGGACACTGCTGGATCCCCAGTGGGATAGAACACTTTTTTTACAAGGTCCTCTTCAAGTAGGTACAAGGCTAATAAGCACTTGGGAGGAGGGGGGCAAACATCTTGTTAGGGTGTTTCCAATCTCTGTAGATAAAGACTTGGAAATGCGGGTTCACTGGGAAAGTCTTTACAGTCTTATGGGTTCTAAAGGACCCAACGCTGGGAATAGCACTGGTAGAAGCAACAGGCTAATCCTCTAATATCAGAGTGGTGTACATCAATTAAAGTCAAAACCTTCTCTTTAATTTGGGATAGGATTGAGACTCTTCAGGGGCAAGCTTGTCAAGTAAACACTAAGAATCAGACAGTCTCAGCAGCTGGAGGCTCAAGGGCCCCCAAAGCTTCAGGTAGATTAGATACAGAATAAGCAGGAGAGGGTGCAGGAGAGCACTTAGTCTTGTGGTTAGAGTCAGCTAATAACCGGGTGATTCTAACCATAAAGTTTTCCATGGCTGTTTTTTGGTTGCCAATGTCCAATCCTCCTGAGGGTGGCAGCATAACCTGAAGTTGAAAGACCTCCTGTGTCCCTAAATGGACAGGAAAGAAGGTGAAATTTCACCTTTCGAATAAATACGTCTTTTCAGTATCAGATGCATAAGGGCTCGTTCACACCGATGTGCTGCAGTAAAGCATGCATTTTTACCATGCACATTAACATGCGTTGGTGGGATGCATTGTCATTCATTCAGTTGGATCCATTGATTCCCCCTTAGTCACCTTTTTGTAGAACGGCTGGTCTGCGGGACTCCGGGTCTTCAGAAACTCCTCACTGTTAAACACCCGGTGCTCATAATTAAGGTGAGCCTTCACATCTCTGCCACATATAGAAAGAAGAAGGAGGACAAGGATGACATGCAGTGTAATAATAACACGTTCAGTCCTCTCATATAGCTCAATGTCATATATACTCCACTACATGATATAACCTGCAATAAAAAGAAAGGCCTGTTCTGTGCCCTCCTGACTCTCCTCTCTGTATTACACCATCATTCTCCCCC
>NW_017310231.1:0-5175 GCF_000935625.1 Nanorana parkeri
GGTTTTCTTTATGGAAAGATCAGACAATCTTCCCTGTCCCCAAATGCAGTTGATCAAGCACAGGACTTGGCTTCACCTTCTGCTTAGCCAAGCTTCTAACGACATGAAGCAGAGAGCACAGAGCTTCCTGCTTCAGTTATCACAGAGCAGATCAGGGAATGGACAGCTCCTAATCTGCTCCCAGTTACCATCTTGACAACATTTGCTGTGGTGCCGGGCCCCCTGGAGCCTGAGAACCAGGGCAGGGGGTGCCCACATACAGCCCTGTAAAAGTGATCAGGTGGATCTACAGCCAACCAAATCATTTTAATTAGTAATGCACAGATACCAGTTCAGATACCAGTTCAGATACCAGTTTAGTTACCAGTGCTGATACCAGTGCAGATACCAGTGCTGATACTTGGCATTTTCACAAGAACTACCGGGGTTGCAGCTATTGCAGCTTCGACTGGGTCCTGGTGCTCCACCACTACTCTGAAATCATTAGTCTGCATTGTTTTAGAAAACACTGTCACATGACAATAAGAAAGGTATCAGTAACTGGCATCAGTGAGTACTTGGACAAGTATCAGTACTTCTGGACAGTAGGTCTGGAAAATGGTATCCGTCCATCCCTTATTTTACTGAATAACTGGGGGACTGCTGAAACAAATTACATCGAGCTAATGGCTGCAGTAGCAGCCATGAGCTTGCTTTAACAATTTAAAGTCCATGATGTTAACGAATGACATGTGGACTTCAAGTGATTAAAGAGACCCTGTCACCAATTTATAACATTGGAGGTAAAAGTATAGAAAAAATCGAGACAGTTCAAGTAAAAATATATCTTATTATTCACAAAAAAACTGTTGTAAAATAGGGCTCACCAAAAATGCTACAACACTAACTGTGCCATCACCCGAACACCACCATGTTTAGGAATAGGGATGAGCTCAGGGAATGCCCAGCCTGCAGCTGATTAGGTGGAAGTGTCCATGGCACCTTCTTGTTCGGAGGAGCTCAGGACAGAGCAAGTTTGAGTTTACTTCTCTTTAAGAGCAATTATTTAAAACACCAATGACTATCTAATTACGCTTATTCTCCTTTTTTCTTTCTCAATACAATAAAATCCTATGTAACAGACCGATGTAAAAATATATAACGGGGATATATATATATTACTCACTTAGCTATAGAAAATCATTCCACTATCTGTCATTTGGTGAGAACTATATATTCCTATGACAGTCATTCCATGACACATCCAATGTATATAATTTAGTTTAAGAATTAATGTTTTGAAAATATCTCCATCAAAGTCATAAATAATATCCTTTCATCCTGACTGCAGACTTGGATCACAGAGGTTATCCAATCACTCCAATCACTATGGAGGTTTCCTTGTGAATACTGGCTGTCTTTTAAACTCTGAGTTCTGAGGGATTCTGCATCAACTCTGCTCAGTCTTGATTGAACTCTTAGGTCTCCATTGCAGTGGGATCCTGATCCAGTTTCCAGGACCTCTGTCTTCCAGTGTGCTTCAGTGTGGTTCTTACTCTGCAGATCCAGCTCCCAGGTCTAACCTGTTCTGTGTTACTCTGCTCTACCATCAGCAGGCTGTCAGCCTATACTTCTCAGATAAACCTACCTCCTCTCATTGGATTTCCCTTACAGTGTATCTAAAAGGGTGCTGACAGGATGTTGAGCATACATTTTATTGTCAGCATAACTTTATTAAAAAATAAATAAATATATATATATTTAGTGGGGTTTTTTGGGGGGTGGTATTTTGCGAGGCCAGTGACAATCTGTTCTGGGAGCTTTGCCTTTTGTTCTGTGCATGTCACTGGATTATTTAAAAAAAAAAGTTTAAAACATATTTTGTTTAAAACACATATCACATTATCCCTGAAATTCTCTGGACCCCCTAATACCATAGTAATGGCAGATGGGTCTAAATACTGAAACACTGCAAAAAGCAGAGACAGGGGCTGAACTACCATTCATGGGGTCCCACAGCAAAATTTTGATGGGGCCTCCCAGTGACCTCCCATCTGTCAATTATCTTAACAGTAAATATTTGTAAATTGATGGCCGGTAGCAGGAGAACATTCAGCATAGTCAGTGCATTTCAAGGGACCAATTATGTGAATAGAAGATGTAAGGGAAGAGCTATCAGTGCAGATAATTAACTATTAACCTTCATTTTCTAGGTGTCCATTATGTCCTCAATAACTCTCCATCCTTTTTCAGCATTTCATATCTCAGGTCCTCAGTATAAATTCCAAATCCTCTTACCATTTCCACTGCCACAGCAAGCAAGTACTGAAAGAGGTGGTGTAGTATCAATAATAATGACCATCACAATAGTTTATACTATGACATCATTGTTAGTAGTCCTGCACAAAGTTACTCTATAACCCTAATACACATTTTATTTTTAAAGTGTGGATTTAGGTAGAACTTCATACAACTGTCTTCAAAGTTTCCAGCTGAAGAGACACACATTTTGCAACCTTAGGAAGACTGTGTTAGGCACACGGAGTTACATTCAGTGCTGACCAGAATGACCAAAAGCTCAGAGAGCAATAAATCTACACTGCTAAGACAGAGAAACCAAATGTACTCACTGCATTCAGAAATGTCTATTGTATCCATTTGTCCCATGCATACTGCTACTGGTCAGCATTGCACAGGAGATGGAAATCAGTGGATTTGTCTGCAGTGAGTTGGAAGCTTCAGAAGCTGCCCTGTGTCTGTGGATATTCAGAATATCGGCACTCACACTGGTTTAATATTATATTTTAATATGAATGCAAACCTGGGAATAATTGTAATATACGGTAATTACTGAACTGTACCATGACAACAATGGTGTTCTTGGGGACATAATTTTTAAATCCGAGTAAAAAAAAAGCAGAGACATTTTGGAAGCTGCTATTACCAACTTCCTTTTGTCATCCTGATCCTGGCTTCTGTACATAGATGCCACTGACCTGGAACAGATAAGCAGCCATTACATTCTGGGTAGTCTGCCATCCTGCATGATTGTTCCAGGGATTGTCTAGTTTATGAATAAATGATCAATATCACAATGCTGAAACTTACACCTCTCCTTCTGCAAATATTTGTTCCCTGGTCAACATGTTGATCCTCCAGCTTCAGCTCTTCATTAACCTCACAGACCTGGGAAATACTGTACATCTGCCTGACTGTCTGAGTCAGAGGCAACTCCTATATTTTCATCTTCACATGACCCCTTTCATTTTCTAATCATTGGTTGTGACATATTTCCTGAACATTTCATCAATTACATTTTACTAAATACAAAATTCAAAGGAGAACAAAGAAAAATGTTAAATGATTATATAACATTCTACTTACTCGCTACAGTGAAGTATCTGGGTATTGTTTTCTGTTTCATTTGTAACAGATGTATGTATGGTGAACATTCCTCCAATGATAAGGTCACCATCTTGATAAAATTCTACCTCTCCTTCTCTGATCCCAAGCTGGATATTAAAGCTCTGTGCTGAACTCAGAGTGCTGTATACATAAAATGTCATCCACGGGACAATCCAGAAGATCTGACCTTTATAGGTAATAAATGGAGATAGGGTTTTGATCTTCATATACAGAGAAAACAAAAACAACTCTGTTATTCGGCATATCACGGACTGTGTAGAGAATTCTGTGATATGATACTGAACATTGATGAGTGACATCCTCACAGTAAGTTAGTGACAATGTCATCATCTCTCCTCTCCTCTCTCATTTTATACACTTCAGTCTCATACATTTCTCATTGTTCTAAATATGATTCTTCATTCTGCATCTACTTTCAGTTGTTTTCCCAGCTGAATTTTCCATAAAATGCCTCATTGTAAATCTGGTGATTTTTTTTTCAAAGATACTGTATATACAAAAATATATATGTTTAACAATAACACACAAAGAGCTTTATAAATATACAAACTGACTGTGTATGCCAGAATTATATTACTGCAATTCCTCCATCTCTTACAATATGATGTTTCAGTGGTGGAATTAATATTATTATTTTATTTAAAAATGCAATATATTTTACAATAATAACAACGAATACATTAATGAATAATACATGACACTAATACATTAATGAACGTCATTCATTATGCTATTAATAATAATATCTAGCACAACAAGGTAAAATTGGATATCAGGAAAAGATTATCCATCTTGGCCAGTGTTACCTTTGCCCCATTGCCCCTTTGCCCCATTACCACCCTTTTCTCCAACTTTCTTGTTGCCGTCATTATGATTTCATAACTGAATCTTCTCAACCCTATATTTGATTAAGTGCTACCAGTCTGCTTTATAACATCCACCACCAAGCTTCCGGTTCCGGCGCCCAATGAGCTAGAGGTGCGCAGCATCGCTCCGTCCCGTACAATAACCGAGTGTACCGTCCGCCTCTCCCTCACCGCTCTGCAGTCACCGGAGTAATCGGACCGCGTCACCCCCTCCATGACCAAAACCTTACTGCAAATGCTAACCCCCCCGCTTTAGCTTCCATTTGTTTTTGGGTTTTTTTCTGTGTTTTTCATGTACATTGCGTTCAAACATCCTGACCCCATCGATACTGGGAGGAGGTTCACGAGGCCCTCATGCTGACATCCCCTGACGACACTGCAGGAGGTGAGCCCTCTCCCACTACATCTTTGCAGGCTGAACACCAAAACATAGCGGCAGCTGTTGCTGCCTATCTCAAGGCTGACATGAAAGCCATTGTGATGGAGGCGATTCAGCAGCAGCTGGGCCCTCTGCAGCAAACAATAGAGTCACATGGCCATCGCTTGCAGACGGCGGAGCAACGGGTCAGTGATCTGGAGGACTCGTTACACGGCACACAGCGGTCACTTGAAAAATCTAACCATTCCATCCATCTACTAATGGAAAAGGTAGACGACCTAGAAAATAGCTCCAGGAGAAATAACCTAAGGGTCATCGGTCTGCCGGAGACAGTTCCCCCCGCGGACCTTCAGCATTTCTGCGCAGTGACCATCCCAAAGGCCTTGGGCCTGCCGTCCCCGTGCAGGGTTGAACGCGCACATAGAGTGGGTGCCCATAGGGACCACCAAAGACCCAGACCAGTGATAGTCCGCTACCTGGACTTCAATGACCGCAGAGAGATCCTTCAAGCATACAGAACCCAGC
>NW_017310231.1:6413-6708 GCF_000935625.1 Nanorana parkeri
GGCCTTGACCAAACAGCGCAAGTCGTTCTCTGAGGTGTGCAGATTACTAGTGGATCGTCGCATCAAATTCACATTGGCCTATCCTGCCGTGCTTCGCATATCTACCTCAAACGGCACTGTGGAATCATTCCTGTCAGCAACAAGGGCTATGGAGTTCGTGATGGCACCAAGGGAGGCCTCCCTGGTCTCACCGTCCAAAAGCCCCCCGAGGAAGAAAAAGGCCTGAGGGCCCGGATGGTACATCTCACTCTATCGCATTCCATTTATAAGTGCTCCACGGGACGGAGCTTGATAA
>NW_017310231.1:7045-7903 GCF_000935625.1 Nanorana parkeri
TTGAATTTGGGACACGAACAAGGGAGGTAGGTGAGAGCGAAGGGACACTCATCTACCCCCACTACGATCTTTTACGATTCCATGATATTTCATCTTATCACACGCCCAACCGACAATGGGATCCCCATTGAACATAGTGACATGGAATGTCAAGGGACTTAAATCGCCGCAGAAACGCACTCAAGTACTACGCCACCTTAAGAAATTGAAGGTAGACATTGCCCTGCTCCAGGAGACCCACCTTCCTCAGGAGGACTTCATCCGCATGCAAAAGTCGTGGGTGGGCAAAGTAATAGGGGCCCCTGCCAAGGGGAGATCCGCTGGGGTGCTCATCTTGTTGCACAAATCTCTGCCCCACACAATCCTCTCCCACAGATGCGATCCACAAGAAGGCAGGTGGGCCTTTATCTCCATTCTACTGGGTTCCACCACGCTTGATATATGGAACGTTTACAGACCGAACTCGGATAACCGGTCATTTTTGGAGTCCACTCTGTCTCAAATTTCCCAGGCCCCTACACAGGGCCACCGCATCATCGGAGGAGACTTCAACGCCGTACCATCTCCGCTCGAGGACAGATCGAACGGCACTCGGCCATCTCGTCTACTAGCATCACCACAAGACAACCACCTGAATTCACTGATATCCGCCAGCGGTATGTTAGATGCATGGAGATTTCTTCACCCCCTTGAAAGAGACTTCACCCATTTCTCCCACGTCCATGGTACTATGTCCCGCATTGACCTTTTTCTCGTATCCCCGTCCATTCTGGCTAAGACCCGCTCTGCATCCATTGAAAACATGGTTGTCTCGGAGCACTCCCCAGTATCATTATCTATCCTGGATCTCACCGTCCC
>NW_017310231.1:8975-11033 GCF_000935625.1 Nanorana parkeri
TACCCCCTCACTTGAAAGCCCATGTCCTCATAAAGGACACGATAATCGCATGGAGGGAAGTTAGAAAACTGTTTCATATGACGGGCACTATCTCCCCGTGGATGCCCATTACATCTTCCCTGGCTTTCCCTGTGGGGGCTGACTCCATGGTTTACAGAACTTGGTCCACCTTAGGCATCCATACCCTACAAGACATATTCACACCTCAGGGAAAATGCATGCCCTTCAAAGACCTGATCTCCAAATATCGCATCACCCCGTCCCACTTTCTACAATATACTCAGATCTCACACTTCCTGCGCATACACCAATCCTCACCAGACCGTACATCCACCCCTCAGGCCTTCCAACAACTGATGACCCCCGCGACTTCTAGATTATCCCTGTCTGATCTTTACCTTATCCTCCGGGATATCCACCAACAGCCAGATAATTTCATACCACCTTTTGTACATCTGTGGGCCCAACTTACAGGCCAATCCCTGGAAGTTACCTACGCTAGTATCCTGAAGGGATGGCAACAAATCAGGAAGCATATCATATGTGAGTCCTGGCGCGAACTCCAATTTAAGATGTTCCACAGGGCCTACTACGCCTTCAATTTCGCCCCTAAATCCGCCTCACCTGACTGGTTACAACACTGCCCCAAATGCAGCATTCATCACCCTGATTTCATCCACCTGATGTGGTCTTGCCCTAAAATAACTGCTTTCTGGCAAAGGGTGGTGGACTACATGAACTCTTTATCTGAGGAGGAAAGGGAACCCCTACCATCCCTCTGTTTACTGCATGATATGCCCCACGACCCCGCAATACTGGTCCCTTCAATTTCCCGTTGGGAGCATCTTTGCCTACTGGCTTCCAAAAAAACCATCCTTACCAACTGGCTACTCCCTACCATCCCCACCGCGATGGACCTGACTAACTTCATAGGCTCATGCTCCTGGACAAATCAGATTCTCTACATAATGAAAAAAGAACAGGCCAGTTTTTTAGTACATGGTCAGCTTTCCTAACTACGACACTATCCCTAGATCAACTTAAGGACATTATGCTGCCCTTTCGATCTTCCAAATGGTACGATATAGCCAAATTAAACGGCTCATTGGGAGCCTTAGATGTCTTATAGCCCTAAGGATATCGGTACCCTTCGGCTAAGTGATGCACCGACAATTGCTGAATTGAGACGGTGGAAATCCTCTCTTTTCTCTTTATTGTATTACTCCATCGCCCGACGTTCCTTGTCCCTTGACGTCCAGTTTACCCCATTGTCCCATTTTCAGTATTGATTCACCCTTGTTTGGTTCACTCCGACATTAGATCCTCTCGAATATTACGATGATGCATTATATGTATGTCTATGTGTTTTTCCTACCCTATCTCTTTGTGGAATACCGCTCTGTTTACCGTTAATGGTTTGTTAAGTGGTCGTTATAGTGACTTTTTGATGGTATTATAGTTATTTGAAGCACTGTTGATCATATTTAAACCAACAAGATAACCGAGAATTATTCTTTAGAGTAGTATTGAACTCTCAAATAGTTTTCTATGATCAATTCAGATTAAACACATGTATATTGCCATGCAAAGTATTTCTTTGATTTTTGACCCAAGCAATCACAGTCATCTTGTTTTTTAACAGCTGGCACCAACTCTCTCAGCACTGCTTCCCTGGACTCCCTGTCCAGTACAGAATTTACAAAGAGCATGCCCATCTACTAATTTGGAGATGAGAGAATGGAGGAGAGGGGAGCAGGGAGAAGGGGAGTGCCTGTTGTTTGTGATGTACACAAGCAACAATTTCCCAGCACACTTACCAGCCACCATGCAAAAAGGGTTTTTAGTTGCACAACTTTTGCAAATTATGAGGTAGCCACACTGCCTCATCAAGGCTCCTCTGTGTAGTGCGGTCTAACTCTAATCTAAGAGAGCCTCCATAAATAGGAAAGGATGAGTTGGGTGCAGGTTCGCCAGGAGGCTGTCCATTTCTCCGTAAAGGCACAGGGACACACTAGAGACCCTGCACATCATAGTGGCAGCTGAAGCCCCCAGTGTGTT
>NW_017310231.1:11159-22159 GCF_000935625.1 Nanorana parkeri
GTGATGGGAAATGTTTGCTCTTGTACTGTGTAAAGCCCTTCCATGCGTACCTTACTTTAAAGCTGGTTTATTGAATTGATAAACCAGCTCAATGATGAATTGATGAGTGTATTTAACATTTTGGCCAGTGAAGAAACAAGATGGTGCCTACTTCCACTTCATGAGGTCATAGTTACATAGTTAGTCAGGATGAAAGAAGACACAAGTCCATTGAGTTCAACCTATAGAGATACGGAGAAAAAAAAAAGAAGAAAAGCCTAAACGGAACACTATGCCCCCAATTACCCATTGTTGATCCAGAGGAAGGCAACAAACTAGACATGTGCGATTCGTTTAGTTACGAATCGAAATTCGTAAATTCGGAAGCATCCGAAATCCGAATTGCAGTTTCCAAATTATATCCGAAATACAAAATTCCGTTAACGAATTTCGGATCCGAATTTCTTTGAAACAGGAACTAATATTACCCCTATATATGAGGTTGAACAACATGACAATATTTTTTTTTTAATCCGAAATACGGATCCGCTGCTGCTGAGGGTTGCATTACAATACACAGGCATGAAATACGAAATTCCGTTGACGGAATTTCGTTCCGTTACGAACATTCGTTATATTGAAGTTAAAAAACAAAGTACATTTATATTGGAGTTGATGGTAGTTTTTTTCTATCCGAAATACGAAATTCGGATCCGGAATCCGTTAACGGAATTCGTATTTTGGATAAAAAAACAACTACCACATCGACTCCTATATTAACAAAGGTATTTTTTTTTAAATCAGATAATTTTGTTTTTAAATCAGATAATTTTTTATTGAAAATTTTTGTTTTTGCTTATAAACCAGTTACAATACAGTAAAACAGCGCATACGGTACCCTGGTTTCCACAGAGTATCGGCCAGCCAACATACAAAACAACAAAACAATAAAATACAGTAAAGTGAAAATAAAAAAATAAAAGTAAAGTAAACACCATGTGGTCCGGTATGCAAAGCCAACATACATTTGCGGGTGAGTGCGGGAGGAAGGGAAGAGGATTGTCAGAACTATTGGGCCAAAAAGAATTTCACAGGCCTAAACATGTAATTCTACAGACGTGTCCATGGGCATACTAGTAGCCATTTTGTCTATGTGCTATAAGGTGAAAATAAGTTAATTCTTCTCTTGTACTGAGACCTTCAAAGAGAGATTAGGAATGTTAAAAATAAACATTCCTCCGATCGTAAATTGTGGGGTCTCAGACGCATATCAGTTTAGGATAGTACCAGCCTGTGTCGGTCTTGATTGATGACTTTCTGGCCCCCACGAGAATTCAATCTACAAGAAAAGTGGAGTTTCTAAAGAGTTTTTTTTTTCTTTTGTTTAATGAATAAGAAGAAAGGGGCTTATTCAAAAGTTCCTCATGAAACATTAATATTCATTGTGGTGATAATATTAGTAACAATGTTATGATAATAATATTATATTATATGTAGCATCTATCGGCCTACTTAATTGACTGATTTTAAGTAGAATTTTATACATGTACTTTTACATATCCAACTATATTCATTATATATTGGTTGAGTGTACCCATTGAAATATATTCGTGTGTATTACTGATAATGGGGTTTTTATATTTAAGTGCAAAGAATTAGGTGGTACATTCTAATGTACATTCTTTTCTTATAATGTATGGAAAACTTCTGGGTCTAAACTTTAAACTAAGTACCTCACTTTCAAGGAATTTAAGGAGGATGGTTAATTGCTAAAGTAGACTGTGTTTCCCAAGCCGTAAATTGCAGGACCAGACCGATAGTTTGGCATGGTAGGATTAAGTATTGTCAAAAGTTTATATTTATAGGTCTTGTCCAGGGTCTTCGGTCTAAGGTCATATCACTGCCTTATCTTTAATAATTAGTGAAATTAAATGAAATGTTCCCAATTTTTACATAGAACAACAGTGCCCCCTGATGGTGATTGTAAGGGAAAAGTCTATAACCTTATAGGGCATTTGACGTCATGTTTCACGTCAGTAATCACGTGATAGATCAAACCAAGCCCACTCCGCAGGGGGGATATAGAGCAGGAGCCCAGTTGAAGGGGGGAGATTCAAATTCCATCAAGAGAGAGAATCGAACATCAAGGCAGTAAGCATATACATTCCAAGGGTATAGGTCAGAAGCTGAGGACGGCTGTCCCAGGAAACTGAATTAAAGAGAACCTGACTATCCCTGGTGGCCGAGCATTGACTGCTGACTTCTTCCAAAACAACTAAATTTATATTGCTGGTAAAGTATACTTTTTATCTGTATATTAGGCAATTCATCAGCCACATATATATATATTCGGGTAAACCATTAAGTTCTTGTAGAATCTAAATTGATTTGAGATAATTTTTAACTGCAGTAGAAAATTGTGTCTGTCAATTTGGGGAGATAATTATATACATTTGTTATACACAATTGTATAATCTCCAGGAAACTGATTTCAGTTTCTAGTCAATGGTTTAGTCTGATATATATTGAATTAAAATGGTGGTCATTTTTCTCTACTTTGACTGGTCTGGGATTTTTGCCAGCCCTGTGCATGATGGGATAAAAATTACCCATGAGCTGTGAAAGTTAGAGTTGGTGTATATCTGTGCTGAGAGAAGTCACATGTCAATTCTGAGCCTTTCGTTTTCTTATTCTGTGAGATACTGAAAAGACACCCATTACATTTAAAAAGTTGTTTTATCTTGGTTACATTTATCTGTTGAATTAATATCCAGTGGTTACATTTTATGCATTACTTGTGTTATCAAATTGATTGATATTATTTGATCCATATTCTTTGTTTGTCACAAATTATATTGTATTATTATTTTTGCACTGATTTTTGATAAATAAATATCTATATTTTGTATACTCTGGTATTCCTCTTGTCTTCGAAGTCAGCGCAAATGAAAGAACTCGCGTAAATTTTGATTTATGGAAATACATTGGGAATCTCCTTAACCATAGATTTTCATTTGTTTCCATAAATAGAACTGTATATCAGAGCAGTATAAACATTCTGACAGGATGGAGGGATGAAGGGGGACATGGTATTCCATATACATCACATGCATCACCCTGTACATTTCTCTCTAACCATTCTTTTCATATATGTATATACATTCGCCCGTACCTGAAGAGTGCCACCCCTAGAATCGTAATAACTAAACTCGCCTCGGTCTGCCCGCTCAATACTACCAAATTAGTTCTATACTGCCACAAAATTCCCCTGCCCCACTGGGCCCCCTCGGACTTCTTACTTGTAATCTTTCCTTCTCGATGGAATCTACATGTCTATCCAGCTATCCCATATATTGTGAAATTTTGTCATAGCACCCCTGTGCTTGTAAGTGATTCTCTCCAGGCTTATCAGACGGTCCAACTCCGTCATCCAGGTCCCCGCCTTTGGTGCTACATGGGACATCCACTGAAGGGCAATAATCCTCCTTGCTGCAAATAGGGCCCTAGCTATAGCAGCCACTGTGTGCGAATCATATGTGGATGTATCAAACACCCCCAGGAGGCAAACTAATGGAGAGCAAGGAAGCTGGGCGCTAAAGATAGAGTTGACATGTCGTACCACCTCAGTCCAGTACCTCACCAATTTCGGGCATCTCCACAACAAGTGTATAAGCGAACCAGGCTCGATGCCGCACTTGGGGCACTTGGAGTCTGTCCTCACACCAATTCTACAGAGAAACTCAGGCGTGCGATACGTTCTATGTAGAATGTAAAGCTGGGTTAACCTGTGTGATGAGGATAAAGATGACGCCCCGACCGATGCCATGGCACCATCCCACTCCTCATCCGTGAGGGACCCCAAGTCCCCCTCCCACGCCGCCCTACATCGGAGGGGAAACTTTCCCAGGAAGTGTGAGAGCGTGTGGGCATAAAGAAGGGAGACGACCCCCTTGGTATGTGATGCGAGAGCAATCTGGTCAAGAATCGGTACCTTGGATATGCGTATGGGTCCAGCACCTGGATGTATAGACAGAGCATGCCGCAACTGCAGATATTGGTAGAATTGGGTCTTTTTTAAATTGAATCTAGTCTGGAGTTGGTGAAAGGAGCACATTATGCCCGCTTCGCATACCTGAGACAGAAGGTGTACCCCTTCCCTCCTCCATAAGGGGTGGTAAGGGTGGTAACTTCAGACAACCCCAGTATAATCCTGACAGACACCCAGACCCTAGCCAATAGTTTAGGCATCGGGAGACCTGAGTGGGACAGCAAATTCGTGTCCAGCAGTGTTAGAGGGACTTTAGACTGAAACATGGTTGCAAATAGCCTAGCTGTAGCGGGGAGGTCCTCAGTGCGAGACCATCCCGCCAGCTGCTGAAGTTGCAAGGTCAGGAAATACACCCACGGTTTAGGAAGGGCCAGTCCCCCCTGCTCCTTGGGATATTGGAGGAATTCTAATCTAATACAGGGGGGGTTTGCCACCCCAAATGAGATCTCTAAATAGGGAATTAATCCTGCGAAAGATTTTTTGTGGGATCCAACATGGGGTATTGTGGAGAAAATACAGTATTTGGGGCATCCAAATCATCTTAATCAAATTGATCCTGCCCACCACTGACAGGGGGAGTTTTTGCCACACTTTACACTGGGTATTCAATTTGGTCAACAGGGGGATCAGATTGTCATCTACGAATGTATCAGGGTTAGTCGTCATATTAACCCCCAAGTATGTGAAGTGCGACACAATGGGTATATGAGCTGCTGTAGGTGGTAGGGGGGCCTGTAACGGATCCAATAGGAGCAGGGAGGACTTGGACCAATTCACATATAAACCCGATAGGCGTCCAAACTCCGCGAGCCTGGACATGGTTGGAGTAAGAGAGGCCTGAGTGTCCGCCAGAAACAGAAGTGTATCGTCAGCGTACAAAACTATTTTCTCCTCACCACCACCCCTGACAAACCCCTTAATCTCCGGAGACGAGCGTATCATGGAGGCCAAAGGTTCCATGGCTATGGCGAAAAGCCGGGTGGATAACGGACACCCTTGCCTAGTACCCCGCTGCAGCCTGAAGGGAGAGGAGAGGGTGCCATTGAGACGTATCTGCGCTGAGGGATCCCCATATAGCAATGCCACCCAGGAGATGAAGCGTGGCCCAAAACCAAATGCCGACAGCGTGGCCCAAAGGTATGGCCATTCCACGCTGTCGAATGCCTTAGCCACGTCTAGCGCTAGGAGAGCTCTACCACCCACCCCATCCGTGGGGACCTGCATGTTAAGGTACACCCGCCGTATATTCATCGCCGTAGACTTATGAGGCATGAAGCCTGTTTGGTCGGGATGAATAATGGAGGAGATAACCTTGGATAGGCGCAAATCCAATACTTTTGCGAGGATTTTGACATCCACCCCAAGCAGCGAGATAGGTCTATATGCATCGGGAAGCAGATGATCCTTTCCTTTTTTAGGCAATAAGATCACCGCTGCCCCGTACATAAAGCATGGCAGTTTGCCAGTCAGCATAGCATCATTCAGGGTGTCCAGTAAAGCGGGGAGCAACACCCTGCCAAATTTCTTATACACTTCTATAGGGAGGCCATCGAGGCCTGGCGCCTTGCCATTAGGGAAACTAGATACCGCCATCTCTAACTCCTGCGGCCTCAATGGGGCCTCTAGCAGACCTCGTGCCTCCGGGTGTAGATGTGGCACAGACATGTCTCCTAAGTAATCCCTTAACTCAGCATGTGTACCCTCAAATTTGGATAGGTATAAGTCCCTGTAAAAGTCAGTGAAGATGGACAGGATACCCTCAGCGTCCGTGGAAATCTGACCCGCGGGGCCACGCAAGTAGGCAACAATACTCGATCCCGTCTGCACTCTGGACAGATGAGCTAGGAGTTTACCCGTGGACTCCCCCTCCTCCCATCTCATCTGGCTGGAAAAGAACAGTTTGTGTCTAGCCTTCTGCAAAAGCAGATCAGCAAGGGAGGCTTGTTTAGTTTCCAAGACAGCCAGGCGAGCGGGAGTGGGGGAGAGCACATATTCCGCCTCAGAAGATGAAACACTATTAAGTGCCTCCAGCTCGGCCCTCCTAGTGCCCGATTTGATACTGCTTATCTGTTTTATTAGCATACCTCTGATGTACGCCTTAAAACTGTCCCACACACTGTTCTGCGGGGCAGTACCCTTGTTAAGAGTCAAGAAAGAACACATCTCCTCCTCCAATGATGCACCCTCTGGAAGTAGTGTCAACCAATACGGGTTCAGCTTCCACGGCAAAGCCGACGGCTGTCTACCCGCCCTAAATACAACCCAAATGGGCGCATGGTCCGACAGGGACCTGGGTAAAATATCCGCTTCCACAATCAGAGGGAAAAACTCGGGGGAACATAGGGCATAGTCTATCCGTGACAGTGATCTGTGAGTAGCTGAATAGCATGTGAACTGGGCAGTGTCCGGATGAAGACAGCGCCATACGTCTATCAGGCCAATCTCAGAGCAGAATTTGTGGAATCCAGAGTATCTGGGAGTCTGAGGAGTGACTGTATATGGTAGTCTGTCCACATGCGGGGACATGGTATTGGTATTGTTGAAATCTCCCACCACTAGGATGGGTATGGGAAGTTTGTTTTTAACAAAGAGTACCAATTCCTTAAGTGCATCACTAGAGTATGGAGGAGGCACATATATATTAGCAATAACACACTCCAGACCAGACATTTTACAGTGCAAAAAGATATAACGCCCATGGGTGTCCACCTTGGATTGTATGCAAGCAAAAACAACACTCTCGTGTATCAGGATAGACACACCTCTAGCGTATGACGAGTAGCATGAGTGATACATCCCCGGGTAATTTTTACGTCTCAGGAGACCCCCTGTGTCCCCGCTAAGGTGAGTCTTCTGGAGGCAAATTATAGAGGGCCTGCGAGACAGAGCGGATGACAGGACGGCCTGTCTCTTAGCCCTGTCTCCCAGGCCACGTACATTCCAGGAAAAAAACGACAATTTAAGCATCCCCATATCTAATGTGATATCATTGAGCAGGTGTATTATAAACTAGTGCATCACTCATTTTGAGCTTGCTCACACAGGGCTTGGCGAACAAATTGCCTGGTTGCAGTGCTCTTGTTAACATCCTAGATGCGTCCAGCACAACCGTAGCGACATAGTCCATCAGCACCTGCAGGCGAGATCCGTGAGGCTGTAAAGTACTTAGACCGGGAAATATATAAGTAATAGTACCCCCCCCCCCCCACCCCCCCCCCCCACAGACCACAAAATTGTCCCCCCAAAGGCTCAGGATCCACATGGCTTGTAGAACATAAACGACAAAAAAAACTGGGTCCAACAGGACCAAACTGTCTCTACTCAGGAGAGATCACAGGGGCTAGAGACATCTGAATCTACCGGTGTTATTGTCAGCCACCACCCGAAGCTTGGCAGGGTATAGCATAGCATATTGGAGCTTCATCTGTCTTAGACAACGCTTGACATCTTGAAATTTCGCTCTCCTTTTTTGGACTTCTTGGGAGAAGTCTGGGAAGATCATGATCCTGGCTCCATCAATAAAGAGATCCCCCAACTCCCTCGCTTTACGAAGGATAGCCTCCTTGTCTCTGTAATTCAGTATGCGGATCAGCATGGGACGTGGAGGCGCACCCGGTGGTAAAGGTCGTGCCGGGACCCTGCGTGCTCGCTCCACCAGGAACATGGGGGAGAGGGAGTCTCTGCCTATGGTACTTAGCAGCCACTTCTCAGCAAACACCGTGGGGTCGGAGCCCTCTGCCCGCTCCGGAACCCCGACCACTATGATGTTATTTCGCCTTAATCTGTTTTCAATATCCTCAGTCTTTAGGAGACCATCAGCGGATCTTTGCAGCGCCATCTTCACATCCACCTGAAGTGGAGTGGACATGTCTTCCAGGTCACCCACCCGGTGTTCCAGTATTTTGGTCTTCTCCCTGACCTTTTGAAGGTCATGACGGAGAAATGAAATGTCAGCTCTCATTCCCTGCACCTGCTCTGCCAGGGATGCTAGAGAAGCATTAGACATCTGAACTGCTGCAAAGATATCTTTGAGAGTGGGGTCAGAGAGAGAGATGCGGGTCTTAGGCGACTTAGGGATTCTAGAAGGGGCAGGGATGGGACTGGCATGCTCGTCCTCCACTTCGGATGCGGCGGACTCTTCTTCCCCACAACTGGTCCGCGGCTCGGGGCAAGCTCCCTCCTCCCCGGCCCTAGATGAGCGAGACTGACCTTTTGCTGAGCCTCTAGCAAATGTCTCAAGCCGCGCGGCTGCATCCTTAGCACTGTCCTTCTTGGCCTTGCGGGGTGTTTGGAGCTTCGCACCGCCGCCATCTTGGATTCTGGAGCCTGCCTCGAGGGCCGCAGCTCCCGTCTTGGTCATCACAGCTCCGATCAATCCCGTAGACAGACGTAACCGAGTGTCCGAGCGAGGTCAGGAGTAGTAGTGGTGAGCTAGGAGTGCAGAAACGAGCAGAATAGGAGGATTAGCAGGATATCTGCAGGATTCTATGCCGGAGCTCCGTTAAGCACGTACGTTCACATGTGCCGCTAAGCCACGCCCCAACAAAGGTATTTTTGCTTTTTAACTTCATCATAACGAATGTTCGTACAGTTACGAAAATGTGACGAAACTAACGAAAATACGTATTTCGTACGAATTCGAATTGAGTTTCGGACACGAATTACGAAATACGAAATAACGGATATTCCGAAACGGAACGAAACGAAACGGAACACATTTTTTGACAGCGCACAAGTCTACAACAAACCCTATAATGCATGGTTCAATTTGCTCCAACTGGATCAACAATCTCTGATGCCTAATATACCTAAAAGAACTCAATATCCAGTAATATTCTGTGCAATTAAGAATACATCCAGATGTTTTTTTAAACAATTACCGGGCTTGCTAGAACTAGCTCCTGGGGGAGTCTATTCCACATTTTCACAGCTCTAACTGTGAAGAATACTTTCCGTATGCAAAGGTTAAACCTCTTTTTCTCCAGACACAAGTGCCCCCTTCTCCTTTGCAGTGACCTTAACGTGAAGAATTTGGCACCAAGCTCTTTATATGGACCATTTATGTATTTATACATGGCGATCATGTCCCCCTTAATCGCCTCTTCTCCAGAGAGAACAAATTCAGGTCAGCTAATCTTTCCTCATAGCTGAGCTCCTCCATGCCTCTTATGAGTTTAGTTGCCCTTCGCTGCACTTTCTCCAGTTCCACATCCTTTTTGTGAACTGGTGCCCAAAACTGAACGGCATATTCCAGATAAGGTCTTACTAATGCTTTGTACAGGGGCAAGATTATGTCCCTCCTATGGAGTTTATACCCCTCTTAATACACAAAAGTATTTTGCTTGCTTTAGAAACTGCGGCTTGACATTGCATGCTATTATTGAGTCTATGATCTACCAGAACACCCAGATCTTTCTCCACCATTGACTCCCCCAAACATACTCCCCCTAGAGTACTAGAGTATAGGACACATGCATGTTTTTAGTCCCCAAGTGCAGAACTTTACATTTATCAACATTAAACCTCATTTGCCAAATAGATGCCCAATCACACAGAGCATTCAGATCTGCTGGTAAGTTGGAGACATCCTGTAAGGACTGTATTCCACTACATAACTTGGTGTCATCTGCAAACACAGAAATAGTACTTTTAATCCCCAATTCTATGTCATTTATCAATAGACAGTAAGGGGCCCAACGCTGAATCTTGGGGGACACCACTAACAACCTCAGACCATTCAGAGTATGAATCATTGATCACCACTCTCTGAATACAGTCTTTAAGCCAGTTTTCTACCCCATTACAGATGGAATACTCCATACCTACTGACCTTCACTTATACATTAGCCGCCTGTGGGGAACTGTGTCAAACGCTTTTGCAAAGTCCAGGTATACTATATCCACAGCCATTCCTCTGTCCAATTTATTACTCACTTCCTGATAAAAAGAAAGTAGGTTTGTTTGACAATTTCTGTCTTTTGTGAATTCGTGCTGACTGTTTATATATATGGCTTATAATAGTAAAAACATGCATTTGGGGGAGTATGTTTGGCGGAGTCAATGATGGAGAAAGATCTGGGTGTTCTGGTAGACCATAGACTGAATAATAGCATGCAATGTCAAGCCACAGTTCCTAAAGCAAGCAAAACACTTTCTTGTATTATAAGGGGTCTAGACTCCAGAGATAGAGGCATAATCCTGCCCCTGTACAAAGCATTAGTAAGACCTCATCTAGAATATGCAGTTCAGTTTTGGGCACCAATTCACAAAAGGCACAGAATCCGAATATTACAGAGTTACAAGGGAAAAAAAATGATACAAGTTAAATCGCAGTGGTTGGTACATAGTCAAAAAAGAAAAAGGGGGGAAGATACATATATAGATCGGGATAGTGGTTTAAACAATTATGGGGTTACAGGCTACAGGTCTGAAGTAGACGAATCTTCAATCAAGTGCACATAAATGATCTGATTTCTTAAATAGTAAAACATTGATAATGACCCGAATCTCGTCGGGAAGGATCTTCTATGTTCGGATTCGAAGATGAGAAATGGAAGGAGAAGAGGAGAATAGGAAGGACTGAGAGATCCAGAAGGGGAGAGAAAGAGGGAAAGGTAAGATGGGGGGAGAAAAGATTACATAAGTGGGTGATCTAAAGGAGCAGCACCGTTTCAAGATGTTATTAGGTCTGTATCGAAGTGGGGCGGGAGACATTTCCGGATCCAGGGATCCCAAACTTTCTCAAATTTGTGCATTACATCGTGTTTAGCAGTCAGTTTTTCGTAAACAAATACCGCGTGTAGACGAGCTTTTGTTTCGGAGAAACGTAAATGAGGGGTCAGCCAGGCTTTTGCGATTGTTTGTTTAGCAGCTGTGAGAACATGTGTCATTAGGGTGAAGTGTGCGTTGTTCATAGCATCAGACCTCAAGTTTAATAGAGCTATAGCTGGTTGAAAAGGGGGGGGGGGGGGGG
>NW_017310231.1:23120-27172 GCF_000935625.1 Nanorana parkeri
GAAAGATGCGCACAGGGAAAATGTTTCCGGGACTTGTCCCCCCAAAGGCTCAGGATCCACATGGCTTGTAGAACATAAACGACAAAAAAAACTGGGTCCAACAGGACCAAACTGTCTCTACTCAGGAGAGATCACAGGGGCTAGAGACATCTGAATCTACCGGTGTTATTGTCAGCCACCACCCGAAGCTTGGCAGGGTATAGCATAGCATATTGGAGCTTCATCTGTCTTAGACAACGCTTGACATCTTGAAATTTCGCTCTCCTTTTTTGGACTTCTTGGGAGAAGTCTGGGAAGATCATGATCCTGGCTCCATCAATAAAGAGATCCCCCAACTCCCTCGCTTTACGAAGGATAGCCTCCTTGTCTCTGTAATTCAGTATGCGGATCAGCATGGGACGTGGAGGCGCACCCGGTGGTAAAGGTCGTGCCGGGACCCTGCGTGCTCGCTCCACCAGGAACATGGGGGAGAGGGAGTCTCTGCCTATGGTACTTAGCAGCCACTTCTCAGCAAACACCGTGGGGTCGGAGCCCTCTGCCCGCTCCGGAACCCCGACCACTATGATGTTATTTCGCCTTAATCTGTTTTCAATATCCTCAGTCTTTAGGAGACCATCAGCGGATCTTTGCAGCGCCATCTTCACATCCACCTGAAGTGGAGTGGACATGTCTTCCAGGTCACCCACCCGGTGTTCCAGTATTTTGGTCTTCTCCCTGACCTTTTGAAGGTCATGACGGAGAAATGAAATGTCAGCTCTCATTCCCTGCACC
Organism: Nanorana parkeri; assembly: GCF_000935625.1. Classification (NCBI taxonomy): domain Eukaryota; kingdom Metazoa; phylum Chordata; class Amphibia; order Anura; family Dicroglossidae; genus Nanorana; species Nanorana parkeri. Next base: position 23,892 of record NW_017310231.1, read on the forward strand.
TGCTCTGCCAGGGATGCTAGAGAAGCATTAGACATCTGAACTGCTGCAAAGATATCTTTGAGAGTGGGGTCAGAGAGAGAGATGCGGGTCTTAGGCGACTTAGGGATTCTAGAAGGGGCAGGGATGGGACTGGCATGCTCGTCCTCCACTTCGGATGCGGCGGACTCTTCTTCCCCACAACTGGTCCGCGGCTCGGGGCAAGCTCCCTCCTCCCCGGCCCTAGATGAGCGAGACTGACCTTTTGCTGAGCCTCTAGCAAATGTCTCAAGCCGCGCGGCTGCATCCTTAGCACTGTCCTTCTTGGCCTTGCGGGGTGTTTGGAGCTTCGCACCGCCGCCATCTTGGATTCTGGAGCCTGCCTCGAGGGCCGCAGCTCCCGTCTTGGTCATCACAGCTCCGATCAATCCCGTAGACAGACGTAACCGAGTGTCCGAGCGAGGTCAGGAGTAGTAGTGGTGAGCTAGGAGTGCAGAAACGAGCAGAATAGGAGGATTAGCAGGATATCTGCAGGATTCTATGCCGGAGCTCCGTTAAGCACGTACGTTCACATGTGCCGCTAAGCCACGCCCCAACAAAGGTATTTTTGCTTTTTAACTTCATCATAACGAATGTTCGTACAGTTACGAAAATGTGACGAAACTAACGAAAATACGTATTTCGTACGAATTCGAATTGAGTTTCGGACACGAATTACGAAATACGAAATAACGGATATTCCGAAACGGAACGAAACGAAACGGAACACATTTTTTGACAGCGCACAAGTCTACAACAAACCCTATAATGCATGGTTCAATTTGCTCCAACTGGATCAACAATCTCTGATGCCTAATATACCTAAAAGAACTCAATATCCAGTAATATTCTGTGCAATTAAGAATACATCCAGATGTTTTTTTAAACAATTACCGGGCTTGCTAGAACTAGCTCCTGGGGGAGTCTATTCCACATTTTCACAGCTCTAACTGTGAAGAATACTTTCCGTATGCAAAGGTTAAACCTCTTTTTCTCCAGACACAAGTGCCCCCTTCTCCTTTGCAGTGACCTTAACGTGAAGAATTTGGCACCAAGCTCTTTATATGGACCATTTATGTATTTATACATGGCGATCATGTCCCCCTTAATCGCCTCTTCTCCAGAGAGAACAAATTCAGGTCAGCTAATCTTTCCTCATAGCTGAGCTCCTCCATGCCTCTTATGAGGCACAGAATCCGAATATTACAGAGTTACAAGGGAAAAAAAATGATACAAGTTAAATCGCAGTGGTTGGTACATAGTCAAAAAAGAAAAAGGGGGGAAGATACATATATAGATCGGGATAGTGGTTTGAACAATTATGGGGTTACAGGCTACAGGTCTGAAGTAGACGAATCTTCAATCAAGTGCACATAAATGATCTGATTTCTTAAATAGTAAAACATTGATAATGACCCGAATCTCGTCGGGAAGGATCTTCTATGTTCGGATTCGAAGATGAGAAATGGAAGGAGAAGAGGAGAATAGGAAGGACTGAGAGATCCAGAAGGGGAGAGAAAGAGGGAAAGGTAAGATGGGGGGAGAAAAGATTACATAAGTGGGTGATCTAAAGGAGCAGCACCGTTTCAAGATGTTATTAGGTCTGTATCGAAGTGGGGCGGGAGACATTTCCGGATCCAGGGATCCCAAACTTTCTCAAATTTGTGCATTACATCGTGTTTAGCAGTCAGTTTTTCGTAAACAAATACCGCGTGTAGACGAGCTTTTGTTTCGGAGAAACGTAAATGAGGGGTCAGCCAGGCTTTTGCGATTGTTTGTTTAGCAGCTGTGAGAACATGTGTCATTAGGGTGAAGTGTGCGTTGTTCATAGCATCAGGCCTCAAGTTTAATAGAGCTATAGCTGGTTGAAAAGGGGGGGGGGGGTGTGGCGGGTGAGAGAGCGTATAAAAGTGAATACTTTTCGCCAATTTTTTTTGCTATCGGACACGCCCACCAGATTTGGAGCATAGTGCCCAGGGTAGTGCAGTGGCGATAGCAGGGATGATGAGGGGAAAATACGGGCTAGTCTAGAAGGAACATAGTACCACCACATTAAAACCTTATAATTGGTCTCCTCAGCGACCGCGCATCGAAAGGATGTCCTGATTGTGGCCCAAATTTGCTGCCATTGCTCAGCGTCCAAAGTTAAATCAAGGTCACGTTCCATTGCGACACATAAAAGTGGGAAGGGGTGTATGAGTGAAGAATTGAGTGAAGAGATTACTCCCTTAGCATGTGGAGAATTCAAGCAAATGTGGTCAAATGTGGAGAGGGAAGAGCGGGTGGGATTAGGACCTAGCATGGTGGTCAAAAAGTGGCAGATTTGTATGTAACGGAATAGGCCCCCTCCTGCTCATGCTCCCCTTCTGCTTTTCTCACTACGCCTGCCCTCATCCCTGACAGAGCCTGTTTCTCACATGTGACGCTGTGAGAGGAGGAGCAGAGCGGCAGACGGGAGCGAGCACGCACGCGCATGACAGCGGGAGTGAGGCGAGGGACGCCGAGAGAGGCAGGGGGCTGTGAGGGGCGGCGGGACCAGAGCCCGGGGAGCGGTGGGATCTGAGGTCAGAGGAGGACCGGAGGACGGCTGTCGGCGGGACCGGGGAGCTTCGGGACCAGAGAGGAGGGACCAGAGGTGGCGAAGCACCGGTGGCGAAGATGGACGCGGATGTGGAGCAGAGCTGAGGGAGACCGGAGGTCGCAGGGACGGACGGGCGTAGGGTCCGGTCGGCCTGGGAGGACGAGGACGAAGGCTGTGCATCGGGAGCGTGAGATGTGAGCGAGTTGCTTGTTTGGAAACCCAGATTCTGGATCTAATCAAGAAACTGGCAACATTTGGGAGCATAACAGTCATGGAAAAGAGTCTGGAAATAACGCACCAGGCTGTGGTGGAGGGGGGGTTGGAGGAGCAGGATCCCGAGGTGGGGAGCTGGGTTACTGTTAGAAGGCAAGGGAGAGGGAAGAGTGCTAGAGATGTCAGCCCTGATCTGGTTCACCCCAATAAGTTTGCCAAGTTGCATGATGTTGGAGATACTAGTTCAGGGGGGACTCTGCTGGAACAGGACGCATCCTCTATCGGGAGGGGGAGTGACTGCTCCAGCGAGTAGGGGAGTCGGATGGAGGGTCAGGAGAGGCAGATCCTGGTGGTGGGGGACTCCATCATCAGGCGGACTGACAGGGTAATCTGTCATCGGAACCGTGAGCGTCGAACAGTGTGCTTCCTATCGGGGGCTCGTGTTCGACACGTTGCGGAGCGAATTGACAGA
>NW_017310232.1:0-1377 GCF_000935625.1 Nanorana parkeri
CAGTGTCAGGTGATGGGGGAGGGCGGTGTACGTCAGGTGACCACATAATGAAACATTACAGAACCCACCCCAGGGAGAACGGATGAGGAGTGTCCGCGGAGGTACCTACCATTGAGCTCCTCCTTGCACAGGATGATGTACTGACACACCTGATCATGGTTGTTTGTAAATTTTCTCATGAGATGGACGGCCGTCTCTATCGGGACTTTACCATAAAACTTCTCCCTCAGCCGCCGGACACTCTTCTCCAGCTGTGGGGAACAGAATGAATGTTAAGGGGTAAGGAATACACTACTGGTACTTATACTGGAATCTAAGGGGCAAGGAATACCCTACCGGTACTTATACTGGAATCTAAGGGGTAAGGAACACCCTACCGGTACTTATACTGGAATCTAAGGGGTAAGGAATACCCTACCGGTACTTATACTGGAATCTAAGGGGCAAGGAATACCCTACCGGTACTTATACTGGAATCTAATGGGTAAGGAACACCCTACCGGTACTTATACTGGAATCTAATGGGTAAGGAATACCCTACTGGTGCCTATACTGGAATCTAATGGGTAAGGAATACCCTACTGGTGCCTATACTGGAATCTAATGGGTAAGGAATACCCTACTGGTGCTTATACTGGAATCTAATGGGTAAAGAATACCCTACTGGTACTTATACTGGAATCTAATGGGTAAGGAATACCCTACTGGTGCCTATACTGGAATCTAAGGGGTGAGGAATACCCTACTGGTACTTATACTGGAATCTAAGGGGTAAGGAATACCCTACTGGTGCCTATACTGGAATCTAAGGGGTAAGGAATACCCTACTGGTGCTTATACTGGAATCTAATGGGTAAGGAATACCCTACTGGTACTTATACTGGAATCTAATGGGTAAGGAATACCCTACTGGTGCTTATACTGGAATCTAAGGGGTAAGGAATACACTACTGGTGCTTATACTGGAATCTAATGGGTAAGGAATACCCTACTGGTGCCTATACTGGAGTCTAAGGGGTAAGGAATACCCTACTGGTGGCTGTCCTGGAATCTATGGTCATTGCCGGGGGAGGGGTGACACGAAGGGTTTAAATCGCTGCGCTGCGGGGGAAGGGTGACACGAAGGGGTTAAATCGCTGCGCGGTGGGGGAAGGGTGACACGAAGGGGTTAAATCGCGGCGCGGCGGGGGAAGGGTGACACGAAGGGGTTAAATCGCGGCGCGGCGGGGGAAGGGTGACACGAAGGGGTTACATCGCTGCGCGGCGAGGGAAGGGCGACACGAAGGGGTTAAATCGCTGCGCGGCGGGGGAAGGGTGACACGAAGGGGTTAAATCGCTGCGCTGCGGGGGAAGGGTGACACGAAGGGGTTAAATCGC
>NW_017310232.1:1464-5792 GCF_000935625.1 Nanorana parkeri
TATACTGGAATCTAATGGGTAAGGAATACCCTACTGGTGCCTATACTGGAATCTAATGGGTAAGGAATACCCTACTGGTGCTTATACTGGAATCTAATGGGTAAGGAATACCCTACTGGTACTTATACTGGAATCTAATGGGTAAGGAATACCCTACTGGTGCCTATACTGGAATCTAATGGGTAAGGAATACCCTACTGGTGCTTATACTGGAATCTAATGGGTAAGGAATACCCTACTGGTACTTATACTGGAATCTAATGGGTAAGGAATACCCTACTGGTGCCTATACTGGAATCTAAGGGGTAAGGAATACCCTACTGGTGCTTATACTGGAATCTAATGGGTAAGGAATACCCTACTGGTACTTATACTGGAATCTAAGGGGTAAGGAATACCCTACTGGTGCCTATACTGGAATCTAAGGGGTAAGGAATACCCTACTGGTGCTTATACTGGAATCTAATGGGTAAAGAATACCCTACTGGTACTTATACTGGAATCTAATGGGTAAGGAATACCCTACTGGTGCCTATACTGGAATCTAAGGGGTGAGGAATACCCTACTGGTACTTATACTGGAATCTAAGGGGTAAGGAATACCCTACTGGTGCTTATACTGGAATCTAATGGGTAAGGAATACCCTACTGGTACTTATACTGGAATCTAAGGGGTGAGGAATACCCTACTGGTATTTATACTGGAATCTAATGGGTAAGGAATACCCTACTGGTGCTTATACTGGAATCTAAGGGGTAAGGAATACACTACTGGTGCTTATACTGGAATCTAATGGGTAAGGAATACCCTACTGGTGCCTATACTGGAGTCTAAGGGGTAAGGAATACCCTACTGGTGGCTGTCCTGGAATCTATGGTCATTGCCGGGGGAGGGGTGACACGAAGGGTTTAAATCGCTGCGCTGCGGGGGAAGGGTGACACGAAGGGGTTAAATCGCTGCGCGGTGGGGGAAGGGTGACACGAAGGGGTTAAATCGCGGCGCGGCGGGGGAAGGGTGACACGAAGGGGTTAAATCGCGGCGCGGCGGGGGAAGGGTGACACGAAGGGGTTACATCGCTGCGCGGCGAGGGAAGGGCGACACGAAGGGGTTAAATCGCTGCGCGGCGGGGGAAGGGTGACACGAAGGGGTTAAATCGCTGCGCTGCGGGGGAAGGGTGACACGAAGGGGTTAAATCGCTGCGCGGTGGGGGAAGGGTGACACGAAGGGGTTAAATCGCGGCGCGGCGGGGGAAGGGATGAGTGTTTGCCTTGGCTGCCGTCCGGCGTTCTCTAGAACTTTGCTCTGTTCCGGGGAAGAGATGTTTACATACCGACAAGGACGCTGCAAGAGGGAAATCACCCATTGTGAACGCCGTGCGCTGATCAGGGGCCCGGTGCATGATGGCTGCCCATGCCGGGGGCCCCCCATCCCCCCACGAGGCTCCGCTGGTGAGGAAGTCCATCATGTAGATGAGCCAACCACAGTGCGCCGTGGGCCGGACTTAGCACCCAGGTCTGGAAGTGTCGGCCCCGAGAGTCGGCTGTCATTGGAGGGCTTTAGAGGCTGCTGCAGGGATGTGCCCCAGTAGGTGTCTGCACCTCAGACCTGCAGCAGTTTCTATTTTGGTTCGAGTCTCTTTTTTAAGACCAGCCAGGACCTCGTTCCATATAAATCCTGAACCAAATGACGGTGAGAAGGTCACATGACACCAACACGCCCGGCCGTCCTTAAAATGTTCTACATTTAAGAGTCCATCACATGTCCATTTTGGGTCCCGATAGGCCACACCCCTCCACAAGGTGCACCCTCCTACTCACGTTCCCATACCACCTTCCGACTGCAGGAGGCCACCCTGGGTAAGCTTCAGTGTTGGACCTTACCCGGGTGGATGTCGCCGCCCCATATCACATGACAGTGTTTGGGCCTGACGATTGGCTGCTTAGGCCGAGAAGCTGTCATATGGGGGAAGTCACAAGCCCCCCCCCCTCTAACCCCACCCACCCACGCCCAGAAACCCTCCTCTGTTATAGAAGCACAGCCGGATCCAACGACAAGTCAATGTCACCGAGAGGTCAACACGGAGGTAACCCACAGACATGGACAGGGAGGAAGTGATCAGAGGTCAACACGGAGGTAACCCACAGACATGGACAGGGAGGAAGTGATCAGAGGTCAACACGGAGGTAACCCATGACCATGGACAGGGAGGAAGTGATCAGAGGTCAACACAGAGGAGAACCACAGCCATGGGCAAGGAGGAAGTGATCAGAGGTCAACACGGAGGTAACCCACGACCATGGGCAAGGAGGAAGTGATCAGAGGTCAACACGGAGGAGACAGGTCAAAGTGAGCCAGAGGTCAACACGGAGGTAACCCACAGACATGGACAGGGAGGAAGTGATCAGAGGTCAACACGGAGGTAACCCACAGACATGGACAGGGAGGAAGTGATCAGAGGTCAACACGGAGGTAACCCACAGCCATGGACAAGGAGGAAGTGATCAGAGGTCAACACGGAGGTAACCCATGACCATGGACAGGGAGGAAGTGATCAGAGGTCAACAAAGAAGTAACCCACAACCATGGGCAAGGAGGAAGTGATCAGAGGTCAACACAGAGGTAACCCACAGCCATGGACAAGGACGAAGTGATCAGAGGTCAACACAAACGTAACCCACCACCATGGGCAAGGAGGAAGTGATCAGAGGTCAACACAGAGGTAACCCACCACCATGGGCAAGGAGGAAGTGATCAGAGGTCAACACGGAGGTAACCCACGACCATGGGCAAGAAGGAAGTGATCAGAGGTCAACACGGAGGTAACCCACGACCATGGGCAAGGAGGAAGTGATCAGAGGTCAACACGGAGGTAACCCACAACCAGCAATGAGGCCACCACATTGTCCGGAAGGCTCCGGGGTGATTCCACTCCAACTCTGTTATCATTATTGCCTATATTTGCCCATCGGCATGATGGGTGGAGCCACCTGGAACCTTCTAGAAGATCTGGTCCTGATAAGAGGAAGAAATGAGCTCGGGGAGGGGAAGGAGGAGGACGGTTCCTCTAAATGACTCAGGAGCGCCTGATGTTGCCTTCCATTGAACTTCCTCATCATGTGACCAGAACAATCAGACAGACCGATTGGCCAATCCGAGGCAGACCAGTGGGGTCATTGAAGAGACGTGACCAGGAAAGTGGGCCCCGGACAGCTGGAGTGCGCATGGTCACAGATAAGTCGAGCGGGCCCCCGGGGGTCGTAAGGGATAGGAGCTCTTCTATCTCAGGGATTCCCTAACGTACCGCAGTGGGGGGCGGCGCCTTGACACCCCCATCAAACATTCGCCATCACGGGGTCCCTGGGGGCCCCCTTCCTCAGCACAGACAAATCAACATCACAGAAGGAAAGTTTAAATACCCAGAACAGCCAATCAGAAATCTCCTCAGACCCCCCCCCCCCCCCATGTCAAACGATCAATATACACATGGAGGATGTAATCAGATCTACGCCGAGCCATCTAATACCGATACATTGTATCACTGATGAGGAGGTCACATGACCCCGTCCATCATCTCCAATACAAGCCGAATCATAACAGCCCCCTCCCCCCCGCCTGGGCAGAGACCATGTGGCCACATCACTCCTCTTCATACCCCCGAGAGTCGTATCTGCAAAGCCAACAACTCACATGACCCATTCACAGCAATTGGATGAAATTCGCGCTGCGTGTCGCCAGACTGAGGGGGGATTTCCTCTCACTTCCTCTTACGTCTCCAGAACAGGAAGTGAAATCGCCCCGAAGATACACGCAGATGGCAAAAAAAAAAACTGACAGGGGTACTAACCCTTTCCTGCTTCATCCAATTGAAAACTGCTTTGTTATGGATCTCAGAGTGTAAGAACCTGTGGGGCGCTGACACCGGAACTCCAGCGCTGTCCGTTATCATCTCGGGTCATAAACACCTGCAACATGTGACGTGACCGCTGACCTCTTCCTGTCTGAGGGGCCGCCGGGTCACCCGACACGCGCAGAGAACGGCATGTGACCCCAGTTATTGGTAACGCACCCCGTGTGTGACACCATCAATGTGAATGGCACCGCGTGTCACGTGTCAGCGCACCGCAGTTACATAACTGGGCCGCTCATGCATTCTTAAAGGGGAAGTACACATTTACAAATCGTCCCCCGGGCTGCCCCTATTGGTGGCGGTATACAGGAAGCGCCCCGCAGGGGGAGTCATTCTATGCACAGCGATCACATCTCTGATGAAGTACAGACGGAGCGCCCCCGCTGCACCCCACCGCCTGCACACAGAGACACGGGGGGA
>NW_017310232.1:6634-8401 GCF_000935625.1 Nanorana parkeri
ACCATGATAAATGATTGTAGAAGAGAATCGTTCACCCCTCCCCCCCCATGATGTGCATTACCATGCGTTGTGCCATTTATATTGAACATCCCCCCCATGCGCTGTGCTCCCCGGGACACATGGGGGGAAATCTTCCTCTTCAGTTGCACTTTCACATTGCATTGCGCTGACATAGCGACACGGGAGAACTCTGCGGGTGTGACTAGCAGCAGCTGGCCGGGCATGCTGAGTCTTGCAGTTCGCCAACAGCTGGGGGTGTGAAGACCCCCTGACATTGCGCCCCCGGGTCCCCCTCCCCCCAATGCACCGACACCCACCTCCAGCTCCTCCGCCAGGTTGTCCTGCATGATAGCGGTCGTGTGCTCGGAGCTCCCCGGGACCGGTCCTGGGCCGCTGATCACCGTCCGCCTGACAGTTCCGGGTCCGCCCGCCAGAGGAGGGACGGAGGAGGAGGAGAGGGGGGTGTCCTGGTTCGGGGACTGAGCCTCCGGGACATCCTCCATGTACCGCACAACGCACCCAGCGTGCAGCGCCGTGCATGGCATCGTCACCCCAATGCACCCACCGGCGGGACTCCAATACTGTGCAATGTATCATCACCCCAATGCACCCACCGGCAGCACCCCAATACCGTGCACTGCATCAACACCCCAATGCGCCCACCTGCAGGACCCCAATACTTTGCATTGCATCATCACCCCAATGCGCCCACCAGCTGGACCGCAATACCGTGCATTGCATTGTCACCCCAATGCACCCAACGGGAGGACCCCAATACACTCACCGGCAGGACCAAAATACACTCACCGGCAGGACCCCAATACCGTGCATTGCATTGTCACCCCAATACACCCACCGGCAGGACCCCAATACACCCACCGGCAGGACCCCAATACCGTGCATTACATTGTCACCCCAATATACCCACCGGCAGGACCCCAATACCGTGCATTGCATCGTCACCCCAATACACCCACCGGCAGGACCCCAATACCGTGCATTACATTGTCACCCCAATAACCCACCGGCAGGACCCCAATAACGTGCATTGTAACCCCCAATACACCCACCGGCAGGACCCCAATACACCCACCGGCAGGACCCCAATACACCCACCGGCAGGACCCCAATACCGTGCATTACATTGTCACCCCAATACACCCACCGGCAGGACCCCAATACCGTGCATTACATTGTCACCCCAATACACCCACCGGCAGGACCCCAACAACGCGGCTTCTCCCCAACAATCCCCCCACCGGCAGCACCCCAATACACCCACCGGCAGGACCCCAATACACCCACCGGCAGGACCCCAATACCGTGCATTACATTGTCACCCCAATACACCCACCGGCAGGACCCCAATACCGTGCATGGCATCATAACCCCAATGCACCCACCAGCAGGGCACATTGCTGCAACGCACAGCTGTCAGGAGGTGCATGGGGGTGATGTTCAGATGCAACACGCTAGCGTGCAGGTAAAGGTGCAAAACACCGGACCGGCCAAATATATTCTAATGCGATACAACAAAGTGCGTTGGAGTCCCATTCAAAACGAGCGCCACCGCCAGTCATGTGACATTCAAGGCCGTGGAGGCTGCCGGGGCGGATTTGTCCTCAAAGTGTTTTTTGCCTGGCAGAAGGAGAAGAGGAGGAGAAGAAGAAGAGGAGGAGAAGAAGATGGAGTAGAGGAGGAGGAGAAGAAGAAGATGGAGTAGAGGAGGAGGAGAAGAAGATGGAGGGGAGGAGGAGAAGAAGAGGG
>NW_017310232.1:8499-11026 GCF_000935625.1 Nanorana parkeri
ACCCCAATACACCCACCGGCAGGACCCCAATACCGTGCATTACATTGTCACCCCAATACACCCACCGGCAGGACCCCAATACCGTGCATTACATTGTCACCCCAATACACCCACCGGCAGGACCCCAATACCGTGCATGGCATCATAACCCCAATGCACCCACCAGCAGGGCACATTGCTGCAACGCACAGCTGTCAGGAGGTGCATGGGGGTGATGTTCAGATGCAACACGCTAGCGTGCAGGTAAAGGTGCAAAACACCGGACCGGCCAAATATATTCTAATGCGATACAACAAAGTGCGTTGGAGTCCCATTCAAAACGAGCGCCACCGCCAGTCATGTGACATTCAAGGCCGTGGAGGCTGCCGGGGCGGATTTGTCCTCAAAGTGTTTTTTGCCTGGCAGAAGGAGAAGAGGAGGAGAAGAAGAAGAGGAGGAGAAGAAGATGGAGTAGAGGAGGAGGAGAAGAAGAAGATGGAGTAGAGGAGGAGGAGAAGAAGATGGAGTGGAGGATGAGAAGAAGATGGAGTAGAAGAGGAGGAGAAGATGGAGTAGAAGAGGAGGAGAAGATGGAGTAGAGGAGGAGGAGAAGAAGATGGAGTAGATGAGGAGGAGAAGAAGATGGAGTAGAGGAGGAGGAGAAGAAGAGGAGGAGAAGAGATGGAGTAGAGGAGGAGGAGAAGAAGATGGAGTAGAGGAGGAGAAGAGATGGAGTAGAGGAGGAGGAGAAGAAGATGGAGTAGAAGAGGAGGAGAAGAGATGGAGTAGAGGAGGAAGAGAAGAAGATGGAGTAGAGGAGGAGGAGAAGAAGATGGAGTAGAGGAGGAGGAGAAGAAGAAGGAGTAGAGGAGGAGGAGAAGAAGATGGAGTAGAGGAGGAGGAGAAGATGGAGTAGAGGAGGAGGAGGAGAAGATGGAGTAGAGGAGAAGGAGGAGGAGAAGATGGAGTAGAGAAGGAGGAGGAGAAGATGGATTAGAGAAGGAGGAGGAGAAGATGGAGTGGAGGAGGAGGAGAAGATGGAGTAGAGGAAGAAGATGGAGTAGAGGAGGAAGAGAAGATGGAGTAGAGGAGGAGAAGAAGATGGAGTAGAGGAGGAGGTGGAGAAGATGGAGTAGAGGAGGAGGAGAAGATGGAGTAGAGGAGGAGAAGATGGAGTAGAGGAGGAGAAGATGGAGTAGAGAAGGAGGAGGAGAAGATGGATTAGAGAAGGAGGAGGAGAAGATGGAGTGGAGGAGGAGGAGAAGATGGAGTAGAGGAAGAAGATGGAGTAGAGGAGGAAGAGAAGATGGAGTAGAGGAGGAGAAGAAGATGGAGTAGAGGAGGAGGAGAAGATGGAGTAGAGGAGGAGAAGATGGAGTAGAGGAGGAGAAGATGGAGTAGAGAAGGAGGAGGAGAAGATGGATTAGAGAAGGAGGAGGAGAAGATGGAGTGGAGGAGGAGGAGAAGATGGAGTAGAGGAAGAAGATGGAGTAGAGGAGGAAGAGAAGATGGAGAAGAGGAGGAGAAGAAGATGGAGTAGAGGAGGAGGAGAAGATGGAGTAGAGGAGGAGGAGGAGAAGATGGAGTAGAGGAGAAGGAGGAGGAGAAGATGGAGTAGAGAAGGAGGAGGAGAAGATGGAGTAGAGGAAGAAGATGGAGAAGAGAAATATGGAGAAGGAAGAGAAGAAAAAGGGTGAGGAGAAGAGGAAGAAGAAGGAGGCGGAGAAGAGGAAGAGCTCTTTGTTGCAGAACTGACAGATTTACTAAAGGAGGAAATATTTACTGATTGAGTTATTCCAACGTGTGGAAAGCTCCGGCACCGGATCGCTGTGCAGACTGGACCGGAGTTCGTATGTCACACAGTTCAGTAAATACGTCGAGACTTCAACAATTTTTGAAGTGAAGATTCTCCTTTAATAATTCCGCTACAATGGAACAATTTCCCGCAAAGGAATCATTTCCACTTTAAGCCCGCTGATTTATTTTCTGACTTTTACCAATAATGATATTTTGGGGGCTGAGAAGGTTTAATATTAGAATAAATTTTTTTGGTAAACGGCCGACAACCAGAGAGACGTCCTCTGTGGGTGTAAGAGGAACCTTATGAAACATCCGCAGCTCTTCGGCTCCATCTAGTGGCCGTGGTGCGGTGTGAATGTTTCATGGATTCACCCCTTAAAGTGTATTTCCTCTTCTGCAGCCACATTCAGGTAAAACGTTTTTTATATTCGTTGCGTGTCTCTCATTCACAGAGCAGAACATCAATAAAGATTGCCCTCCCCTTCTATTCTTTTTCTGAAGACTCCAAATACGCGTTTCTCTTATCACGTTGAAGGGAAATTTCACTTTTTATAAAATAATACATTTGCAAATCTCACTAAAAGAAAAAAATGGGCATTTATTATTTATTTGCATTGCAACCAGTGGATGGCGGATCTCTCACTGCGGCTGTTGTATTCTGTCCACCGGCGCCCCCTGCTGTCAGAATACATGAACAGTGACTGAAGGTGATTGGCTGCACTCACCACTCGGCTGAGATTCTTCAACA
>NW_017310232.1:11037-11551 GCF_000935625.1 Nanorana parkeri
TGTCAGGGGGGGGTGGGGGAGGGAACAGACGGGGTGATCAATGGATGGGGGGGGAGGGAACAGACGGGGTGATCAATGGAGTTAATATCAGCGTGTATGTCCATCTTTACTCCACCCCGATCAGACAGGAAATCAGACGGAGATCCTTCAGATGTCAAATGTTTAATAAAGTTTCATAAATACAAATCAAGAAGCAGAAATAAGAATCTAACAGCAAAAAGAAAAGAAATACTTTGTATCCGGCGTTTCCGGTGCGTCAGTCACAGCGACAGGAAGAGGAATCGTAACACAGAACCCGTCGGGGGGCTCTCCCCTCACTTCCTGTCTGATTACCACAACAGGAAGTGAGATGAAATCCCTTGTGCTCACCAGGACTAGTGTCCCCGTAGGAAGATTTCTCAGCTATTCCTGTTCTGGTGATCACCCAAAATGTGGGATTTTCTTTCAGTGATAACATTCACCAGGACACATAGAGAGGGGGAATCTGCCTAACGGGGGGGGGGGGGGGGGGAGA
>NW_017310232.1:12224-14107 GCF_000935625.1 Nanorana parkeri
GGGGGGGGGGCACAGACTTTTTTTTTGAGTGAATTGATCTCCCGCAGCAGCCCCCAAATCCTCAACACAGTCATCAGTCTGCAGAGACGGAGCTCTGTGTGGAAGCAGCGGCCTCTCTGCAGCAGTCAGACACTCCCCCACTGCTGAGTCACAGCTAGAGCCCTCCAATCAGCAGAGAGTCAGAGGTTTCCTGATTGGCTCAACTTTAAGTTGTTTGAAAAAATCCATTGGTTCCCCATCCACACTGTTAGAATCTCCCCTGGCGGCTATTTTATATTGCGGGTGTCTGAATGCCCCCCCTCCACTTGGCTGGGCACCATTCAACCCACTTCCTCTGAGTCCAGGGCGACTGGAGAGTGAAAGCAGAAGTCGCACAGTGATGAGCTCGTCTCCCCGTCACTCTGCTCCCTCCTCCGATCAGCGTGCTTCTTATCAGCACATGACCAGAGTGGCTCCTTGTGCTGCTTCTTCCTCTGCTGTACAGGGTCTGCAGGTCACACACTCAGGGACTGGCACGGCTTGTATTTAAAAATGATATATTAATGATCACAGAGCTGCACTAAGCTGAGTCTATTATATCTCCTGAGTGGCCCCTTAGGGTACCCGGGCTCCCTGTGCACAGATCCTTCCTGGGGGCCCGAGGTGGGCGGAGTCACAAAAAGGTGAATTCAACTACTTTCTGAATTAAAATGAAATTAAACAGAAAACAATCTTCTGATTGCCTTCTGATTTGTAATTCAGCCGTCAAACACCCCGCAGGGGACACTTATATGGCTGCTAGGACCTCTGACGGGTTCTTATTTGTGTCACTGACCCCCCCCCCGCTGGGGAGATTTCCCTCACTTCCTGTCTACACAGAATGTAACAGGAAGTTCTGCAAGTGGCACAGAGAACCCGACAAATGTATCTCTTCTCCTCTGTTACAAAGTAACAATTTCCTTTTCTTTATACAAGAGAAATATTTGACTTTTTCCTTTCAGAATTATATTATTATTATTATTATTATTGTTGTTAATTTTTCTTCTTTTTTATCATTATTATGATGATAAAAATTGATACAATTTGGGGGATTACTATGAGGTCAGCCATGACACTGATTGTGGGGTGTGATCGCGCCCCGATGACATGACCGTCCCGTCCGGTGACCTCGATTGGGGTTTTGTCAGCTGAATTTGACATTTCTATACAATTGTATCTGTGCAGTTTTCGGAATATTGATAAAGTTTCCTGTTACGAGATCAGTGACGGGTTGTTGGTTGTCATAGCGCTTCACAGGCTGCAGGGGTCACTGTTGCTATTCATATAAAAGACTTCACTGTGAGACATTGGACCTGTGGAGACTCACAAAATGCATTGCGTTTCGGATCAATTCTGATTTCAGAACCGAAAATTTGATTCGGTTCGTTATTCAGAATTCGGATCGTTGCGAAGTTTCAGATTCGGATCTATTTGGATTTAGGGTTGTCGCCTGTCCCGGATTCACCTGGACAGTCCGGGGTTTTGAGTCCTGTATGTGCTGTTTCCGGGTTTCAGGCCAGACACCGCAGGACAAGGGCCTCTCCCCCACAGCCCTGGCCTGGAGTCTGTGGGCAGGGGGGGGCTTATCTGAATCTGGGTGTCCCCTTTTCATAAAGGGGACACCCAGATGCTGCCCCCTCCCTGTGAATGAGTAAGGGTGAGTTGTTACCCGTACTCATTCATTACCCACCGGGCCAGGGTTGTGGGGACGAGGCCCTTGTCCTCATCAACGTAGAGACCCTGCCCCATGTTAAGAGCAAGTGGCCTGGTATGGTGCAGGGGGGGCGCATGATCCCTCCCCCCCCCCTTTTTCCTGCTCTGCCAGGCCGCTGCCTGGATCAAGGGTCTGGTAAGGGATTTGGGGG
>NW_017310232.1:14376-20872 GCF_000935625.1 Nanorana parkeri
GGATTTGGGGGGACCTTATTTTTTTTTTTTTGCATGGGGTCCTCCTAAAATTCCTACCAAACCTAAAGGGTCTGATATGAATTTGGAGGGGGGGAGGGAGGGGGGCTGGGGACCCAAGCTGTTTGAACATATCAGTTCGTTCAGAATGACGGACAGAATTGGGAGGCATCCGAATAGAAATGTGTCAGAATTTCAATTTAGAAGGAAACGAGACTTACATGTCTATGAAATCATCATTGCCCAACCCCGCACCCCAATGTCAGAACTGCTAACTATAAAATCGAGGGGGGTCGGCTTATGAAGGATTATAAGTAGGGATGCACCGATACCGGTACTAGTATCGATATTGGTGCCGATACCGAGTACGAGTATTCGCCCAAATGCTCCGATGCCTAGCCCGAGTACTTCCTGTATCAGGAAGCCTCGGAAGCTGTGCGTCATTACACCCTGCCCGGCTTCCCGGCTATTCAGGAAGCCGGGTGGCAAGTCATTACACGCCACCTGGCTTCCTGAATGGGACTTCCGGTACTCGGTAATTGGTATCGGCGAGCAGGGCAGCCATCAGGGGGGTACGGCCGATACTTATGTAAGGGGCCCGGGCAGCCTGGGGGGCCCGCCCGGGTCCCTTTACATGACTGTCGGCCGACTGTGAAGGGTGAGGAGGCGGAGGACTGGCCCTAGCAGCTCAGGGCCCCAGCATTGCCGCTCCAGCGGCTTCGAGACAAGGTGGGGCCCCGTCAGCGATGCTGCTCGTCTGATGTCAGACTGGCCGGAAGTGACGTCTAAGTGAGGAGCTAGGAAGGAAGGAAAGGAAGGAAGGAACCCCTTTGCCTTCGGAACTCACTGCCATAAGTGGACCAGGACCCGGACCAGGACTGAGAAGAGAAGGACAAGAACCTGAGAAGTAATCTGATGTTTTAAAATGCAGATCATGGGCATTAAAAACAAATTCTACTTTGGATCAGATTTGGTTCTAATGTCAATTTTTCTGACAAAAACATGAAATCTTAAAGCATTAGAATAGTTCTTGGTAACCCTTAGTGCAGGCGTAGCAAACCTCCAGCCCCCACCCAGCTGTGGTGGAACTACAAATCCCATGAGGCATCTGTCTTCGGGAGTCATGTCTGTGGCAGTGAGAATCATGCAATGCCTCATGGGATTTGTAGTTTCCACCACAGCCGGAGGGCCGGAGGTTTGCTACCCCTGCCTTACTGCATAGGAGACCCGGGGCAGTCATAAGAAGACCTTATCCTATGGCTTTGGTTCTCTTTGGTTGGTTTTATTACCCTGATCTGGATCCCCAAACAGGAAACCTCACAGCTTCCTATGGTGCCCACGTAGACTGGTGGTTGTTAGAAGCCTCCGCCTGTACAGGAATAGTACACAGCCACCATCTCCCTACCATGGTGCCTTGGAGGAGACACCACGTTCAGATTGTCTCATGGACATGTGATGGATGCAACCACTCTTGCCGATCTCCGATCTGACCCCACAGCACAAAGATTACAATGATTCATTTTTTTAAAGTGAATGTTGTCATGGAAGTCATACTGATGGTTGGGGTTAGAGGTTGGCACAATGAGTCTCCACTGTGAAGGTAATAGGTGTGGTTGGGAGGGCCGGATTTCCCACAAGGACACCCAAGGCCCGGCCTCGGGGCAGCAGGGATTAGAGGGGCAGCAGGGGTGTGGAATTCCTATCTCCTGATGCCAGGGACATGCGGTTCCCGGGGCGCCGGGCGGGTAGTTGTTCTCTACATTTAGCCCGGCTTTGGGCAAGCAGGGCTAAAGGTACAGCGGGGAAGCCACATTTTGTACAAGTGATCCCGGCGATGTCATCGAGATCACTTGTATGCAGCCTGCAGGTCTGCCATTCTACATGGGGGGGCGGGGTTTGGCGGATAGGGGGGCGCATTGAGGACCTGGCCTTGGGGCAGCAGGGAGAGTATTACATGCACTCCAGCGATGGCTGCATGGCATTTCTTACGATGGGTTTCCTGATGGTGTCCACAGTGGATCATGCTTGCTGCATTCTCCATTAGAAGCCCTGGTGGCAGGGTGATGCACTAACAAGGGACATGCTGAAAGATGGAGAGAGAGCAGTGTGCCGGGGTTGATCTCATCAGTCTGCTGCTTCTCTTTGCACAGTGGATCATGCCTGCTGCATTCCCCATTAGAAGCCCAGGTGGCAGGGTGATGCACTAACAAGGGACATGCTGTTATGTGGAGAGAGCAGTGTGTCGGGGTTAATCTCATCAGTCTGCTGCTTCTCTTTTCACTGCCCAGTCACAGGCTGGTGGAGGGGCAAGACCTTTAAGTCTTACATAACCACCACAGAACAAAGTCAGGTCTTTTCCCCTGCCAGGTAGAGCTGTGCTGTGTGACAGAGCCATGTAAATGTTAGAACTGGATGGATAAAATTACAAACCCTATGAGAGCCCCATATATGCACTTTAATTAAAGGGGCGCATTGAGGAACCTGGCCTTGGGGCAGCATAGAGAGTAAATCCGGCCCTGGTCGTGGGGCTTAGTTTGCCATGGCAGGATTGGCTCAAGGCATGTTCATCATGAAAGGACTCCTCACAGCGAAGGTAAGTGACTTAGTTTTAGGATTTTTGGGTGTGATGACCACCAAGGCCAACTTTCCACGCAGTGTAAGCATTAGTGCCAAATACCTATCGGCAACAAAAACATATACGCGTTTTGGTGCCGGTAGCTCTTGGCGCCGAAACCTCCTCACCCAAAAAACAACCGTGTAAATGTGTAAGAAGACAACAAGTAATAGACTGCCCCGTTAAGTCCAAGCTAGCTTCACCGTTGGTGCTCCGCGTGCCTCAGACCGGCATGACCCTCCTGCGGAAGCAGTTGCAGGTGATACATTTCAGGAGGTTGAGGCTGAAGTGGAAGACGGAGCCATAGTTGAAGAGCATGTTGTAGTAGGTCCTGACGGACAGGTTCCCCGTGTTGTCGGCATACTTCATGGCGGTGAGCGGAGTGTACAGAGGGTTGGTCTGATGGCGGAACACCGGCCGTGCCATTCCTATGACCTTCACCGTGGCCTGGGATGGAACACAAAATATGACCGTCAGAGGACCATCACTGGGCACACTGCTCCGTCTTATGAAGCTCATTGTGAAGATGTCATAAACCCAGACTGAGATGGAGCAGACTAGACTTGTGCGCCGTCAAAAAATTCGTTCAGTTTCGTAATATCCGTTATTTCGTAATTCGCGTCCGAAACTCAATTCGGATTCGTACGAAATACGAATTTTCGTTCATTTCGGCGCATTTTCGTAACTTTACAAACATTCGTTATGATGAAGTTAAAAAGCAAAAATACCTTTGTTAATATTGGAGTCAAGCAGACTAGGATGATATTGTCAGGGATACCGGCACAGGTGACCCCACACCTGAGCAGGCACCCACACAGGCAGACCAAACACTTATGACCACACCGGACAGGGCAGAATGTATTATATACAGTTTAATAAACAGCAAAACTAAACAACACCCAAAAGCAAACCTAAATAAGTAACATCAACCAGACTACAAGCAGGTAATGGCAACAGGAGGTGTCTAGGACTGCAAATGGGTAACCGGGCTCGGGACACAAACAGGGTACAGGACTGGTAACAGGACTCTGGACAGAAAGCAGGAAACAGGAAACGATACTGAGCCCTCATCCTGACTGCAGGGAGGGTTTAAATATCCTCCCGGGAAGCACCAGGTGATGGCTAAGTACTGGCAGCTGGGAGACACCCGCAGGTGAGTACTGGAGCTGCATGTCTCAGTTCCTGCGCCACCTAGAGGCGCTCTGGATCCTAACAGATATATACTCTCAAGTCAGCACAAGGAATGTCTGCTACTATATATATATATACAATAGTCAGGGGCCTCTCCCCTTCTCTGGAATTTCTATCCACGTGCCGTTCAATATTCTCCAACTCTTGGAACCTTCAGGCGCAGCCTTAAACCTCTTCTATGCACATAAACATATCATCTAACCCAAGATACTCCCTTCAGTCACTGATCCAACTCTGCTTTCTTCTCCACGCTCTGACAAGCATACAGTTCTATCTGCTCTCATTAGGAAACCCTTGTTTGTATCTCTATATTGCCAAAAGTGTTGGGCCCCTCCCCCTCCAAATCATTGGATTCAGGTGACATTTCCCGGCTACTAAATATTCCGCCGCGGTCGCCTGTTAACCTTCCTCTCGGCCAGTGAAGGTGCTCGTAGATCATAGCTGCTGGGTGGCCTGGAATAGGGAGGTGCCGGGTGGTAGGAGGAGGTGGCCAGCTACTAAAGCTATGTGGACCATAGCCCTATGGGTTGAAGCTCTGGATATAAACTGGAGATGCCTGTTGTGCAGTCCGGTGGTCAGTTCGTCATATCCTATAAAGCCGTGGCCAATTACTAACCTTTGCTACTGCATCTGGGGTCTGCCCCAGGGTGGTGAAGATCTCACGAGCTGCAGGTAGGTAGACCTCCTTAAAGTATCTTACGGTTGCAGCATCAGCTCCAGGAAAGTCAGACCGGGCCACTTCCTCCATCAGCTTCACCTCAAACTCGGTTTTGACGGGGCCAGGCTCTATCAAAGAAATGCTGCGCACACACAACATGTATCAGACGAGCTCACATGACCACTTAAAAGGGGATTTCTAGGAAAACATGGCAACCCCCTCCTTTTCAGATGCCCCCCATACTTCAGACGTTTTTACTTACAAGACATTGAACTTCAAGAGCTGAACAGCCAGACTTTCGCAGAAACCTTCGATTGCAAACTTTGAGGCGACGTAGACGTCATTGAACACGATACCTGTAAGAGAAGGAGACGGTTGCCGCTCAATGATCTGTGTGCATGGAGAAAATAGAAGGGCCCAAAACCCTCAGGGTCCCAGGAGCCGAGCCTCCCACATACCCCCCTCTCTATTTGTCCCGGTGCACCAAAACAAGAGGTGAGCGGAGATGCTCCATTGGGGACCTGTTCTGGTTCTGGTGATGACTGCCTAAGCAGGGAACTCCTTTCACTTTATAGATATTAGAGATATTTCTTTTGACTTCCTGTTACATCTCCAGGACAGGATGTGACAAAGAAAGCAAAAAAATGGGCATGTGTGCTGAAAAAATATTCTGAAGGTATTTTGGACTAATAAAATGCGCAGCAATATGTGGCAATCAAATATGGCGGCTCTGGGACCATAGAGTCCTTTAAATGGCTTGGTGTCAGGGTACCGTGCGCGGGTGTCCCCACACCGCATGCAGGTACCCACGCAGGAGGACCAAATTAGTATGACCACACTAGACAAGGTCAATGAGTTGTATACAATTGATTGTAAACAGCAAAACAAAACACAACAACCCCAACCAATACCAATACCCACAAGCAAGTAAAGTAACCAACTAAATATAACCACAAACACATACAAAAGATAACAAAGTATCCAAACCAGAAGCAAATAGCTGAATACACACCCAGGGTATACAAGCCAGGCAAACCTGGGGAGCAGGGCAAGACCAGGGTCGGCCTAAGGGACAAAGGGTCGGGGTACAGGCAGGTAACAGGACTCAGGAGTGCAAGCAGGTAACAGGACTCAGGATACACAGGAAATGGCAACAAGCTCAGGGCACAGGACTCCGTCAGGGAAAGGCGACAGGATACTGAGCCACAGTCCTGATTGCAGGGAGGGATTAAATACCCTCCCAGGTCGCACCAGGTGGTGTATAATCACTGACAGCTGGGAGACACCCGCAGGTGAGCACTGGACTTACAGGTTCCAGCACCACCCAGTGGTGGTCTGGTACCTGACATTTCCTGGCTGCCTGGAGACATCTGCAGGCGAGCACAGGAACTGCAGGACCTGGCTCCAGCGCCCCCTGGAGGTGCTCTGGATCCTGACACTTGGATGGATGAAGCCATTCCCCCCATTCATACCACATGGTAGTTTTGGGACAAGCTGAACCAATCTACCACCCCAGTATATGTCACATGTTGGCTGCTTCCATCCAAGTGTTTTGAGCTCCTTTAAAACCGGGTTGCCTCATGAAGGGACTCCTGCTTGGATTTCCGGTTGTTTCTCGATACCTGAACATAGAAATGTCCCACCTTGTAGCCCCAGGACGCTGCTGATCACCACAATATGGCCGCTCCCACGCTTCTTCATGGATGGAAGGAGTTCTCTGACCAGGTAGACGACCCCAAAAAAGTTTGTCTCAAAGATCTTCCTCATGTCATCCATGGACTGGCTTTCAAGGGGGCCGATGTGCCCAATACCAGCGTTGTTCACTGCGATGAGATATCAATGTATTTAGAATAAATGAAAGAGGAGAACGAAAAGAACCGAAATTGCAACAAAGATAACACACGGAGACGTAATCATAAAGCAGGAAATCTGACCTCCATCAAACATTCACTGCTGGTGAATCTTACAGGTGCATGTCTTTTAAATGACAGTCATCCCTTCAACACCAAAGAATGTTTGGTGAACGTAACAATCAC
>NW_017310232.1:20913-21858 GCF_000935625.1 Nanorana parkeri
GCCAACCCCCCATCCCCATGGAGAATGGCAGACATCGCTGGGATCACTTGTACAAAACAAGTGGCGGCCTCCCCCGCCATACCTTTAGCTCGGCTTGCCCAAAGTAGGTCTAAATGTAGAAAGCAACTACCCTCCCGGCGCCAGGAACTGCATGTCCCGGGCTTCAGGAGTGTCAGGAGATAGGAATTCCACACCCCTGCTGTCCTACTACTCGCTGCTGCCCCAAGGCAGGGCCTTGGTTGGCCTTGTGGGAAACCCGGCCATGACTGTCACCTTACTCATGCAAAGTGAAGGCGTCTCTATAAATGCCCCCCAACCCCCATGCACCCTACACTCACCTTGTCAATGCTTTCACACCACTCCTTCCTCAGTCACAACCGGTACTAAGACCACCAGCGTGAGTGACTGAAGAGAACAGTGACATCACATTGTTGGTCATCTGAGAGGGCTCCGGGGTTAGGGATTGGCCTCTAGACCCAAGCAATGTCACACTGGAGGAGGTCACATGTTCCCCCTTACTTGTTAGTGACCGGATGAACGGGGCCTTAAGCTCCTGATGTAGATAAATTGAACACCAAAAATGGAAAAGTAAATAACAAAAAAGATCCCAAATACACCTATAAATGGCTCACCGCTGGATCCGCCTTGGCTACTACCTGATGTACTCTGCTCCCTCTGTAGAATTGAGAATATGTACGGTATAAAATTGTGATTATGTATAGTTCTCCCCATAAGAAAAGAGACAACACAGGGGCGTATTTACTCTCTCTGCTGCCCCAAGGCCAGGTCCTCAATGTGCCCCCCTACCCGCCAAACCTCCCCCCATGGAGAATGGCAGACCTGCAGGCTGCATACAAGTGATCTCGGTGACATCGCCGGGATCCCTTGTACAAAACCAAGCGGCGGCTTCCCCCGCTGTACATTTAGTTCTGCTTGCCCAAAGCA
>NW_017310232.1:21942-22436 GCF_000935625.1 Nanorana parkeri
GGCTGCATACATTTGTATAAAACAAGTTTCCCCGCTGTACATTGAGCTCTGCTTGCCCAAAGCCGGGCTAAATGTAGAAACAACTACCCGCCCGGCGCCCAGAACTGCATCAGGAGATAAGAATTCCACACCCCTGCTGCCCCTCTACTCCCTGGCGCCCCGAGGCCGGGCCTTGGTTGGCCTTGTGGGAAATCCGGCCCTGCTTATACACGGACAGATCCCTTACGCAGGATGTCCACCGTCTGACCGGGAAGGGCAGCCAGACATTTCTTCACGGAGTCTTCACTGGTCACGTCCAGCTGTCTGATCTCCAGCGTTTTATTGAGATGTTTTCCAGCTTCTTCCTCCAGCTTTCCGCTCTTCCGCAAGTCCCTCATGGTGGCGTAGACTGCACGGAGAAAAACACAAACATTCCAAATCCGTGTTAGCAAATGGAGAGATGAAACTGACCCACCGGAACCCATTCCTGGTCTGAGAAACGGTGTGACCACCTT
>NW_017310232.1:22458-27152 GCF_000935625.1 Nanorana parkeri
GTGTATATAATAATCCGGCCACTCGGTGTATATAATAATCCGGCCACTCGGTGTATATAATAATCCGGCCACTCGATGTATATAATAATCCGGCCACTCAGTGTATATAATAATCCGGCCGCATATGGGGCAATTGTGAGGATACAAGGGCAACATACAGTACAGGGCAATTGTCACAATATACCGGAAACATATGGACAGTTATGAGGTCTTATTAAAGCTGTTCAATTGCAACATGGGGGGCATTGACATTGGCGGAGATGGAATTCTGTGGAGGGCAGCAATTGAGCATGATACGCATGGAGCAGCTCTGGCCGTATATAAGGACACACACAGTACAATAAGTGCTATAGGAAGGATATGAACACCTTCAAGCTGACCTGACCTGTGCCCATAGCACACATGCACACTAAGCTGGTACAGGATATACCAACCTCCTCCCGCTGCCTCCCCCACCCTTCCCTCCTCGGTCCTGGCTCCGGCTCAGCTCAGCTCACCCCCATGGTTCTGGCAACACACTATATACACACACTATATTACCAAAAGTATTGGGCCCCTCCCCCTCCAAATCATTGGATTCAGGTGTTCCGTGACATTTCCCGGCCACTAAATATTCCGCCGCGGTCGCCTGTTACTGGGATTATAACAAAGTGGAAGCAACTGGGAACAACAGCAACTCAGCCAGGAAGTGGTCGGCCACGTCACATGACTGAGCGGGTTCGGCGCATGCTGGAGCGCACAGTGCGCAGAAGTCGCCGACTGTCTGCAGAGTCAATTGCTACAGACCTCCAAACTCCATGCGGCCTTCAGATTGGCCCAACAACAGTGCGCAGAGAGCTCCATGGAATGGGTTTCCATGGCCGAGCAGCTGCATCCAAGCCGCACATCACCAAGTGCAATGCAAAGCGTGGGATGCCGCGGTGTAACGCACGCAGCTAATACTGAACCCTACGGACTAAGGCTGGGATGCCATTAGAGTTCATGTGCGTGTAAAGGCGTCCCAATACTTTTGGCAATATAGCGTATAATGCCCCCCGGTCCAGTTGTCAGGATTCCAGTTCCGGTATTGATGGGCTCTGCAATGAACTGTCCATCACCTGCAGTATCTGTTCTATTCAGCACCCGTGTAAGCGTCAGTAAGAAGCTTCATGACCGTAGGGAGTAAAGCCTCTTAAGGGTAAGGAGATTTACTCAATAGGTCAGCGTCTGAGCATTTCATAAGGGAAATCAGGGAACGCTGAGCGGGTTGTGACGGGTTCATGTTATTGCTCTCCCCCATATATAGGCTGAGCAAGGAAATGGGGCAATGAGAAGCTCCCCATAGGCACCAGTGCTGGGAGACAATATATAGACATTATGGAAGCCGCTTCATCTCAACTCCCCCAAAGATTAGCTCAGAGCACCCAAAGATCACATTGTTTTCTTATTTGAAGGGCCAGTCCACCCGAAAGGGATATGTGACCTATAAGTGGAGAATGCTGAGCTGAGTCCGTCCCGGGCTTCCCATAGATCTCAGATACTCCAATCATGAGAATTCCCATTGTAATTCCTGACTCTGTTCCTGCCCTCCTGGGAGTTCTTGGTGTGTGTCCCCTCCCCCCACCTATTGCGTTCCGGCTCCTCCTGATACATTATTACGTTAAAATAAATAACAAATGACGGCTGGCAGAGTGGTCACCAATCATAATGTGCGCCGACCTCAGCTCTGCATCACTTACTACTGAGCCCTGAACCCTGCATCACTGACTACTGAGCCCTGAACCCTGCATCACTGACTACTGAGCCCTGAACCCTGCATCACTGACTACTGAGCCCTGAACCCTGCATCACTGACTACTGAGCCCTGAACCCTGCATCACTGACTACTGAGCCCTGAACCCTGCATCACTGACTACTGAGCCCTGAACCCTGCATCACTGACTACTGAGCCCTGAACCCTGCATCACTGACTACTGAGCCCTGAACCCTGCATCACTGACTACTGAGCCCTGAACCCTGCATCACTGACTACTGAGCCCTGAACCCTGCATCACTGACTACTGAGCCCTGAACCCTGCATCACTGACTACTGAGCCCTGAACCCTGCATCACTGACTACTGAGCCCTGAACCCTGCATCACTGACTACTGAGCCCTGAACCCTGCATCACTGACTACTGAGCCCTGAACCCTGCATCACTGACTACTGAGCCCTGAACCCTGCATCACTGACTACTGAGCCCTGAACCCTGCATCACTGACTACTGAGCCCTGAACCCTGCATCACTGACTACTGAGCCCTGAACCCTGCATCACTGACTACTGAGCCCTGAACCCTGCATCACTGACTACTGAGCCCTGAACCCTGCATCACTGACTACTGAGCCCTGAACCCTGCATCACTGACTACTGAGCCCTGAACCCTGCATCACTGACTACTGAGCCCTGAACCCTGCATCACTGACTACTGAGCCCTGAACCCTGCATCACTGACTACTGAGCCCTGAACCCTGCATCACTGACTACTGAGCCCTGAACCCTGCATCACTGACTACTGAGCCCTGAACCCTGCATCACTGACTACTGAGCCCTGAACCCTGCATCACTGACTACTGAGCCCTGAACCCTGCATCACTGACTACTGAGCCCTGAACCCTGCATCACTGACTACTGAGCCCTGAACCCTGCATCACTGACTACTGAGCCCTGAACCCTGCATCACTGACTACTGAGCCCTGAACCCTGCATCACTGACTACTGAGCCCTGAACCCTGCATCACTGACTACTGAGCCCTGAACCCTGCATCACTGACTACTGAGCCCTGAACCCTGCATCACTGACTACTGAGCCCTGAACCCTGCATCACTGACTACTGAGCCCTGAACCCTGCATCACTGACTACTGAGCCCTGAACCCTGCATCACTGACTACTGAGCCCTGAACCCTGCATCACTGACTACTGAGCCCTGAACCCTGCATCACTGACTACTGAGCCCTGAACCCTGCATCACTGACTACTGAGCCCTGAACCCTGCATCACTGACTACTGAGCCCTGAACCCTGCATCACTGACTACTGAGCCCTGAACCCTGCATCACTGACTACTGAGCCCTGAACCCTGCATCACTGACTACTGAGCCCTGAACCCTGCATCACTGACTACTGAGCCCTGAACCCTGCATCACTGACTACTGAGCCCTGAACCCTGCATCACTGACTACTGAGCCCTGAACCCTGCATCACTGACTACTGAGCCCTGAACCCTGCATCACTGACTACTGAGCCCTGAACCCTGCATCACTGACTACTGAGCCCTGAACCCTGCATCACTGACTACTGAGCCCTGAACCCTGCATCACTGACTACTGAGCCCTGAACCCTGCATCACTGACTACTGAGCCCTGAACCCTGCATCACTGACTACTGAGCCCTGAACCCTGCATCACTGACTACTGAGCCCTGAACCCTGCATCACTGACTACTGAGCCCTGAACCCTGCATCACTGACTACTGAGCCCTGAACCCTGCATCACTGACTACTGAGCCCTGAACCCTGCATCACTGACTACTGAGCCCTGAACCCTGCATCACTGACTACTGAGCCCTGAACCCTGCATCACTGACTACTGAGCCCTGAACCCTGCATCACTGACTACTGAGCCCTGAACCCTGCATCACTGACTACTGAGCCCTGAACCCTGCATCACTGACTACTGAGCCCTGAACCCTGCATCACTGACTACTGAGCCCTGAACCCTGCATCACTGACTACTGAGCCCTGAACCCTGCATCACTGACTACTGAGCCCTGAACCCTGCATCACTGACTACTGAGCCCTGAACCCTGCATCACTGACTACTGAGCCCTGAACCCTGCATCACTGACTACTGAGCCCTGAACCCTGCATCACTGACTACTGAGCCCTGAACCCTGCATCACTGACTACTGAGCCCTGAACCCTGCATCACTTACTGCTGACCCCTGAACCCTGCATCACTTACAACTGACTGCTGAACCGTGCGTTACCTGCTACTGACCCCTGAACTCTGCATCACTTACAACTGACCCCTAAACCCTGCGTTACATGCTACTGACCCCTGAACTCTGCATCACTTACAACTGACTGCTGAACCGTGCGTTACATGCTACTGACCCCTGAACCCTGCATCACTTACTACTGAGCCCTGAACCCTGCATCACTTACTACTGACCCCTAAACCCTGCATCACTTACTACTGACCCCTAAACCCTGCGTTACTTACTGCTGACCCCTGAACTCTGCGTTACTTACTGCTGACCCCTAAACCCTGCGTCACTTACTACTGACCCCTAAACTCTGCGTCACTTACTACTGACCCCTGAACCGTGCGTTACTTACTACTGACCCCTAAACTCTACATCACTTACTACTGACCCCTAAACTCTACATCACTTACTACTGACCCCTGAACTCTGCATTTCCTATACTCCATGCGACCCCTGTATTTCATGTGTTACCTATAAACACACATACTGTACACATGTCTGCACTCATATATAGCAAAACAAATGGCAAACGCACTCATCAACTCATAACCAGCTTTAAGGCGCGGCGCACATGGAAGAGCTTTATACAGGACAACAGCTGACCAGCTGGCTGGAGAGTGTGCTGGGAAACATTTTCCTATTGTACTCGACACACGCACACTCATATATAGACACACACACACACTCAT
>NW_017310233.1:0-3180 GCF_000935625.1 Nanorana parkeri
ACACAGTATAAGAGGGGGTGGCATTGAGGTTTGGGGTAGGAAGGGGGGTGTTATTGGGGGTACACAGTATAAGAGGGGGTGGCATTGAGGTTTGGGGTAGGAAGGGGGGTGTTATTGGGGGTACACAGTATAAGAGGGGGTGGCATTGAGGTTTGGGGTAGGAAGGGGGGTGTTATTGGGGGTACACAGTATAAGAGGGGGTGGCATTGAGGTTTGGGGTAGGAAGGGGGGTGTTATTGGGGGTACACAGTATAAGAGGGGGTGGCATTGAGGTTTGGGGTAGGAAGGGGGGTGTTATTGGGGGTACACAGTATAAGAGGGGGTGGCATTGAGGTTTGGGGTAGGAAGGGGGGTGTTATTGGGGGTACACAGTATAAGAGGGGGTGGCATTGAGGTTTGGGGTAGGAAGGGGGGTGTTATTGGGGGTACACAGTATAAGAGGGGGTGGCATTGAGGTTTGGGGTAGGAAGGGGGGTGTTATTGGGGGTACACAGTATAAGAGGGGGTGGCATTGAGGTTTGGGGTAGGAAGGGGGGTGTTATTGGGGGTACACAGTATAAGAGGGGGTGGCATTGAGGTTTGGGGTAGGAAGGGGGGTGTTATTGGGGGTACACAGTATAAGAGGGGGTGGCATTGAGGTTTGGGGTAGGAAGGGGGGTGTTATTGGGGGTACACAGTATAAGAGGGGGTGGCATTGAGGTTTGGGGTAGGAAGGGGGGTGTTATTGGGGGTACACAGTATAAGAGGGGGTGGCATTGAGGTTTGGGGTAGGAAGGGGGGTGTTATTGGGGGTACACAGTATAAGAGGGGGTGGCATTGAGGTTTGGGGTAGGAAGGGGGGTGTTATTGGGGGTACACAGTATAAGAGGGGGTGGCATTGAGGTTTGGGGTAGGAAGGGGGGTGTTATTGGGGGTACACAGTATAAGAGGGGGTGGCATTGAGGTTTGGGGTAGGAAGGGGGGTGTTATTGGGGGTACACAGTATAAGAGGGGGTGGCATTGAGGTTTGGGGTAGGAAGGGGGGTGTTATTGGGGGTACACAGTATAAGAGGGGGTGGCATTGAGGTTTGGGGTAGGAAGGGGGGTGTTATTGGGGGTACACAGTATAAGAGGGGGTGGCATTGAGGTTTGGGGTAGGAAGGGGGGTGTTATTGGGGGTACACAGTATAAGAGGGGGTGGCATTGAGGTTTGGGGTAGGAAGGGGGGTGTTATTGGGGGTACAAAGTTTCTGGTCATTAATGTCCACTCACCTCTTCCCGCCCCCAGGCTCGGTTCTCCCGCCACTTCCGGCCCTGGTGGATGACGTCAACTCTCTGTTGCCCAGAGACGCTTCAACTGAAGGTTGCACCGCCCACTTCCGCTTTTGGGAAGGAGACCGTTACCGGCTGTGAAAAGAACCGAGAGGTGAGTGAGATCCCGGAGTCATCCCCGCCCCGTTATCGCGCTACACACCGCGTACTGTCATGGTGATGATCCGTGTGTGTGGGGTCTCCCAATATAATAATGGGGGGGTTACTATGATAAGGCTTGTGCGTGCTTGTAGATGGGTTCACCCATCCCCCTCACAGAGATCACATGACATAGATCATAATCATTGGAGGGGACCCCCAACTCAGGCCCTTCATTTATTCCTCTATGATATAACTGTGTCGGGTGTGTACACAGCACTGTGCGGGGGTCGGGTGTGTACACAGCACCGTGCGGGGGTCGGGTGTGTACACAGCACCGTGCGGGGGTCGGGTGTGTACACAGCACCGTGCGGGGGTCGGGTGTGTACACAGCACCGTGCGGGGGTCGGGTGTGTACACAGCACCGTGCGGGGGTCGGGTGTGTACACAGCACCGTGCGGGGGTCGGGTGTGTACACAGCACCGTGCGGGGGTCGGGTGTGTACACAGCACCGTGCGGGGGTCGGGTGTGTACACAGCACCGTGCGGGGGTCGGGTGTGTACACAGCACCGTGCGGGGGTCGGGTGTGTACACAGCACCGTGCGGGGGTCGGGTGTGTACACAGCACCGTGCGGGGGTCGGGTGTGTACACAGCACCGTGCGGGGGTCGGGTGTGTACACAGCACCGTGCGGGGGTCGGGTGTGTACACAGCACCGTGCGGGGGTCGGGTGTGTACACAGCACCGTGCGGGGGTCGGGTGTGTACACAGCACCGTGCGGGGGTCGGGTGTGTACACAGCACCGTGCGGGGGTCGGGTGTGTACACAGCACCGTGCGGGGGTCGGGTGTGTACACAGCACCGTGCGGGGGTCGGGTGTGTACACAGCACCGTGCGGGGGTCGGGTGTGTACACAGCACCGTGCGGGGGTCGGGTGTGTACACAGCACCGTGCGGGGGTCGGGTGTGTACACAGCACCGTGCGGGGGTCGGGTGTGTACACAGCACCGTGCGGGGGTCGGGTGTGTACACAGCACCGTGCGGGGGTCGGGTGTGTACACAGCACCGTGCGGGGGTCGGGTGTGTACACAGCACCGTGCGGGGGTCGGGTGTGTACACAGCACCGTGCGGGGGTCGGGTGTGTACACAGCACCGTGCGGGGGTCGGGTGTGTACACAGCACCGTGCGGGGGTCGGGTGTGTACACAGCACCGTGCGGGGGTCGGGTGTGTACACAGCACCGTGCGGGGGTCGGGTGTGTACACAGCACCGTGCGGGGGTCGGGTGTGTACACAGCACCGTGCGGGGGTCGGGTGTGTACACAGCACCGTGCGGGGGTCGGGTGTGTACACAGCACCGTGCGGGGGTCGGGTGTGTACACAGCACCGTGCGGGGGTCGGGTGTGTACACAGCACCGTGCGGGGGTCGGGTGTGTACACAGCACCGTGCGGGGGTCGGGTGTGTACACAGCACCGTGCGGGGGTCGGGTGTGTACACAGCACCACGGCTGTTGTGGAACTACAAGTGCCATGAGGCATTGCAAGGCTCTGACAGCCACAGACATAACTCCCAGAGGCAGATGCATCTTGGGATTTGTAGTTTTGGCACAGCTGGAGTGCCGAGGTTCCCCCCCACTGGTCTAGTCTGTCAGTGAGCTCTGTGCTCGGCTCTAGAAAGGAGACAAAATCGTTTTCTGCATTTGGGGTAATCCCCCTTTACCTTGGAAGATATGCCTCCGGTATATAACCCTAACCCCGCCCATCACCCCTCCCATCACCCCGCCCATCATCTCCCC
>NW_017310233.1:22871-23162 GCF_000935625.1 Nanorana parkeri
GTCTGCCATGGGTCTTCAGTATTGTTACACGCGGTTCTCGGTTGCTTTCTCTACTGATCACCGTGACGACTTATCTCAGCCTCTGACAGCCGGGAGAAACAAAGATCTGCTGAGTGAAGTTACCTCGTGATGAAGCTAGTTTTATCACCCTGGCGAACCTCGGAGCTCCGGCTGTTGTGGAACTACAAGTGCCATGAGGCATTGCAAGGCTCTGACAGCCACAGACATAACTCCCAGAGGCAGATGCATCTTGGGATTTGTAGTTTTGGCACAGCTGGAGTGCCGAGGTTC
>NW_017310233.1:23421-25755 GCF_000935625.1 Nanorana parkeri
CCCATCATCTCCCCGCCCATCATCTCCCCGCCCATCATCTCCCCTCCCATCATCTCCCCTCCCATCATCTCCCCTCCCATCATCTCCCCTCAGCCATCAGCCATCATGGAGCAGTGAGCGAGGGGGGCGGTCCCTATGTAGAAACTATTATTAGCAGAAGAGAATTGTAACTCTATTGTATACATGTACTACATACAGAGTTCCATGTGTCCCCTGCTAACATGAATGGATTCCATGATCCGCAGTACATAACATGCAGTCCTACTACGGATCATTTAAAGTCACCTGGCCCTTTAAGAAAAAGTCTCGGTAATTGGTATCGGTGAGTACACGAGGGGAAGTACTTGGTCCTGAAAGAGTTACAATTACTCTGTACGCTACATGTCTGTGACGGTTCATCCCTCCGGGTCACATGGTATATCTGTAACAAATAAGGACAGGCAACTGGACTGTCTATTCTTCTTGGAGACGTTTCGCTGATCATCCGACCAGCTTTCTCCATTCAGAATGACTCTGGGAATAAATCTCTCTCTCTCTCTCTCTGCAGGGTTTCATCTTTTAAATAAAAAGATCTCCAGAAACATGCAGCGTCGTATCCTATGTTCCCGGGACGCAGGTTCCCCGGACGCAGGTTCCCGGGACGCAGGCTCCCCGGACAGTTCCGTTGCAGACTATTCTCTGCCGCTGTCGGTCTCGGAGGATGAGGTGCGCACAGAACTCTCTCTGTTGGGGTTCCCGGCCGTTCCCAGACACAGACTCATACAATTTAAGGAGGATTTGGAGCACCTGATGCGGAGCCGGGCAGCATTGGAAACACGTTCCGGAACCTCGGCCCAATCGGAGAAGGAGAATGTTCCGGCCTCGTGGCTTCTAGATGGCAGCTCGGATTGGGAGAAGATGTCGGATAGGCCCATGAACGAGCCCCTCGGACAGCTGTACAGCAAGCACACCGCCAGTCAGGAAAAGAGGAGAGCGCCGGCGATAACCCGCAAGGTCCTGCGTAAGACGGGCGGCGGGCAGGCGGAGGTGTGCGACGAGTCCACTCTGTCCAGTGAGGAGGAAACGCTCTCCGTGATGGAGGAGTCCCTGCGCCGGCAGTCTGGACCGCCGTATACGCCATCAGCTGACTGCGTCACATCCTTCATCCGCATGCCGCCATACTCCCTTCTGGAGCAGTACAGACAGCACTCTGACCCCGTCAGCCGGTACCATGACTATAAGCAGAGCTGGACCGCCGTGCAGAGAGCGCTGGAGCGCAGCAAGAAGGAGCTGCGCCTGGAGGTCCGAGAGAGGATGATGTCCGCACCGCCGGCACCTCTTCCAAGGCTGCGACCCTCGCCAAACGCTTACATCATCCCTACAGATAAGAAGAGGTATGGCCTGCGCTGGGGCATCCGCCAGGACCTGGCCAATGGCAACATACCCCGGGGGGGGGGCGGCGGCTCCTGAGGACGCGCTTCTGGGTCGTGTGTTTGGGGTGTTTTCTAATAAATTCTTTTTATTCACAAACATTTTTTATTCAGAAATACATAAAAGATGAAAAGAAGGTTGGCGTGCGTCCTGCCCCTGGTAGGGGGGCAATTCCGGAGTCCTGCCCCTGGTAGGGGGGCAATTCCGGAGTCCTGCCCCTGGTAGGGGGGCAATTCCGGAGTCCTGCCCCTGGTAGGGGGGCAATTCCGGAGTCCTGCCCCTGGTAGGGGGGCAATTCCGGAGTCCTGCCCCTGGTAGGGGGGCAATTCCGGAGTCCTGCCCCTGGTAGGGGGGCAATTCCGGAGTCCTGCCCCTGGTAGGGGGGCAATTCCGGAGTCCTGCCCCTGGTAGGGGGGCAATTCCGGAGTCCTGCAGGCAGTGCTGGAGGTAGGGGGGCAATGCTGGAGGTAGGGGGGCAATGCTGGAGGCGGAGTTACAAGGTTCCCAGGGCCTCCCCCATAAAGATCCGCCCACCGTCTTTCACATGAAACTTGAATTGGCGAGGAGCCTCAAACACCAGCACAATGGTGGAGCCAAAGTTGAACTCTCCCAGCGGGGCCCCCTTTGTCAGGGTCAGGCCGGAGGGGCCGTACTGCTCCGTGTAGTTGTGGTCGTGGTACTTTCCTTTCACATGACGACACTGGTTGGTGTGAAGTTCCTACAATGAGGAAGAGAATAAAACAACCTGTAAATGACGTATGGAAGACACGACAACGTCCAGGAAGCCGTACCTCCTACATTCCTATGACTCGTCCTGTAGGTGGGTCCCGCCCCCCGCGGCGTAGGTGGGTCCCCCCGCGGCGTAGGTGGGTCCCGCCCCCGGCGGCGTAGGTGGGTCCCCCCGCGGCGTAGGTGGGTCCCGCC
>NW_017310233.1:25929-26508 GCF_000935625.1 Nanorana parkeri
TGTTTCGGCTCATTGTACCAGGCGGGCACTTTGTACTTTGGCAGTTCATGTCTTGTTGAGCGTCCTTCTTGTGGTGGTACAAGTGGCTCCGCCCATTTACCTGACTGGCCCACCCAACCCCCGCCCTCTTATTATGCCGGGAGCCCCCACTTGTGCCCTCAATTCACCGTAATGAACACCCCGGCACGTGCCAATCCAAGAAGTGCGGTTGTGGGATTCCGGTCCGAGGTTCCGGATCTTCCAGCAAATCCGGGAGAGCTGCCCGTGTATGGACGAAGGTGATGGGGGGAGGGGTCAGCGTGTGTTCCTCGGACATTTACACTCCGCCCACTTTCCAGCCGATACAGAAGAGCGGAGATGGTCCCGGAATGTTCCGGCACGGAATGCTGGGACCGGATTCACTGATATTATTTCTCTTGGACTATAATGAGATTGCAGGGTGTGGGGGATCTGGGGAGACGGTGGGGGTCAAAGGTCAAGGTGGGGGTCACGGTTGGGATTCTAGGGAGACGGTGGGGGTCACAGGTCACGGTACGGATCACAGGTCATGGCGAGGATTCTGAGGTCACGGTGGGGAGG
>NW_017310233.1:26647-27130 GCF_000935625.1 Nanorana parkeri
ACGGCGGGGGTCACAGGTCACGGTGGGGGTCACAGGTGGGTCCGTCTCACCTTGTCACCATAGATACGGATCGATCCCACGTTGGTGGCCCCCACGGCTGTAAGAGAGAAGAAGCCGAACTGCCATTGGCCGCTCAGCACAACGCGTTCGTTCTGGCAGAAGAGGCCGGGCATCCAGCGGGCAATGTTGGGACTCACCGACAGCAGAGTACCTGGAAGGAGAGACATCAGTCCAATGTGAGGAGCCAATCAGGAGGCCGAGATTCCCCCCTCTATGTGACCAATCACCATCCTCCACTTCAACCACTACAAATCCCATCAGCCAGAGGACCTCCAACTTCAATGTATTACTGCGCTCCGCAGGGACCTAAGGATGGAGGCCAGAAGGGGAGGCCGGAGGTCAGAAGGGGAGGCCGGAGGTCAGAAGGGGAGGACGGAGGTCAGAAGGGGAGGACGGAGGTCACATAGAAGAGTGAAGGGGAGG
>NW_017310234.1:0-1655 GCF_000935625.1 Nanorana parkeri
CAGAAGACTCCGCGGAACACACTCCAGAGCCAGGAGGAAGAGGAGGGACTAAAGTATTTCAGTGGGGGGAGGAGGGGCAGCGATCCCACAGTGCAGCCCATCCACCAATCCCGCAGGGAGATGCCACTTCAGTCTCTTGTCATTGGTACCAGGGAAAGGGGCGTTTCCCGTGTTGTCAGGATTGGTTTCAGTTTTTGTCAGAGCGCTCACCCCACGCCAATCACCCGCCATTGGATGTGTGTGGGAGTGGGGGAAAGGTTTCACCACTCGGCATCTCCGATGGCTTTAGAGAAGACAAAATCACGGCCATTCAGGTTCATAATCCCGTCTTTGAGATGAAACTTCCACTTGTTTTTACTCCTGTGGATCTGCGAGAAACAAAAATCAAATCAGTTGTACAACCAGAGGACCAAAATATTCCCCTCCCCCCTCACCAACATTAAATGCCATATTATAGCCCTGCTGATGTCGCCACTGGGTCTGTGTGATTCTCTATGCAATGCAGGCAGATCATGGCTGGTGGGAGGGGCCAGTGGGGTGCAGTACATAGCCTCCTGAAACCATCACAGCACCCTGCCTCAGTCCTCATGTCATGAGTGCTCAGCTCTGATGCAAGCAGTGGGTGGGCTCTTGGGAGAAGTCTGGAGGAGGGGGTGTTCCCAGGCAGACTGGAATTACATGTAGACCCCTCCCCCCCTCCAGGTAACGCCCACATGTGATGCTGAGCCTCCATGATTGACAGAACTGACAGCCAATGAAAGAAAGGGGCGGGGCCAAGAACAGTCAGGCTGGTGAGGAAAGTGTTAGATGACACTAGACCTCCCGCAGCCAGGAAATGAAGACGGAGGTCAGATAGAAGACTGAAGGGGAGGACGGAGGTCAGATAGAAGACTGAAGGGAAGGACAGAGGTCAGATAGAAGACTGAAGGGAAGGATGTAGGTCAGATAGAAGACTGAAGGGGAGGACAGAGGTCAGATAGATAGTTGTCACCATCAGGAAACTCGCCCTGAGAAATGCCGTGGAGCCGTCACGGGGGTCATGTAGACAGGAAGTGGCTGTAAAGAGGCTGCAGGAGATGAGCTGCACTGAGATGAGACAAAAAGATTTTTATAAGAAAAAACAATCCACTTTCACACCCTTCGGGGAGGTCGATGTGACTGAGTGAGGTTAGAGATGAAAGCTTCCCTGCTGCGTATAGAGACGGTGAATCCGCTGATCCGGGTCGGAGCCAATCACTCGCCTCCAGCTGTAGGAAGGTCTCCCACTTCTCACGCTGCAGAATCTGAAGAACTCTGCCGCCATCTGCTGGTGACATCTGATAACAACTGGAGAGTCGCCAGCAGGACGGCTGATACCAGAAGTAGTGTCCCGAGAACAGGAGCGACTTCTGTGAGGTCCCGCGCTTGTTGGGGACCCGCGGCGGCCTGCTGGGGACCCGAGGCGGCCTGCTGGGGACAAGTGGATCTCCGTATCGAACAGCTCCTGACCCTCCTCGTCACTGACATCATCTTCACTGTTCAGGGGTTCCTGGAAAAGAGTCGGGTCACAAGAGTCGGGTCACAAGAGTCGGGTCACAAGAGTCGGGTCACAAGAGTCGGGTCACAAGAGTCGGGTCACAAGAGTCGGGTCACAAGGGCCGGGTAACAGAGGCAGG
>NW_017310234.1:1752-2306 GCF_000935625.1 Nanorana parkeri
GGTCACCTTATACCTGTAGAAGGGTCTCATTCATCCGGGTCACCTTATACCTGTAGAAGGTTCTCATTCATCCGGGTCACCTTATACCTGTAGAAGGGTCTCATCCATCCGGGTCACCTTATACCTGTAGAAGGGTCTCATCCATCCGGGTCACCTTATACCTGTAGAAGGGTCTCATCCATCCGGGTCACCTTATACCTGTAGAAGGGTCTCATCCATCCGGGTCACCTTATATCTGTAGAAGGGTCTCAATCATCGGGTCACCTAATACCTGTAGAAGGGTCTCATCCATCCGGGTCACCTTATACCTGTAGAAGGTTCTCATCCATCCGGGTCACCTTATACCTGTAGAAGGTTCTCATTCATCCGGGTCACCTTATACCTGTAGAAGGTTCTCAATCATCGGGTCACCTTATACCTGTAGAAGGGTCTCATCCATCCGGGTCACCTTATACCTGTAGAAGGGTCTCATCCATCCGGGTCACCTTATACCTGTAGAAGGGTCTCATCCATCCGGGTCACCTTATACCTGTAGAAGGGTCTCATTCATCCGG
>NW_017310234.1:2385-4734 GCF_000935625.1 Nanorana parkeri
CCCCCTGGACTGTGGTCTCTATATATTCCCATAGACCTCCACTATAGGGTAGCTGCCTCCTCCCCCTGGACTGTGGTCTCTATATATTCCCATAGACCTCCACTATAGGGTAGCTGCCTCCTCCCCCTGGACTGTGGTCTCTATATATTCCCATAGACCTCCACTATAGGGTAGCTGCCTCCTCCCCCTGGACTGTGGTCTCTATATATTCCCATAGACCTCCACTATAGGGTAGCTGCCTCCTCCCCCTGGACTGTGGTCTCTATATATTCCCATAGACCTCCACTATAGGGTAGCTGCCTCCTCCCCCTGGACTGTGGTCTCTATATATTCCCATAGACCTCCACTATAGGGTAGCTGCCTCCTCCCCCTGGACTGTGGTCTCTATATATTCCCATAGACCTCCACTATAGGGTAGCTGCCTCCTCCCCCTGGACTGTGGTCTCTATATATTCCC
Organism: Nanorana parkeri; assembly: GCF_000935625.1. Taxonomy (NCBI): domain Eukaryota; kingdom Metazoa; phylum Chordata; class Amphibia; order Anura; family Dicroglossidae; genus Nanorana; species Nanorana parkeri. Next base: position 2,843 of record NW_017310234.1, read on the forward strand.
ATAGACCTCCACTATAGGGTAGCTGCCTCCTCCCCCTGGACTGTGGTCTCTATATATTCCCATAGACCTCCACTATAGGGTAGCTGCCTCCTCCCCCTGGACTGTGGTCTCTATATATTCCCATAGACCTCCACTATAGGGTAGCTGCCTCCTCCCCCTGGACTGTGGTCTCTATATATTCCCATAGACCTCCACTATAGGGTAGCTGCCTCCTCCCCCTGGACTGTGGTCTCTATATATTCCCATAGACCTCCACTATAGGGTAGCTGCCTCCTCCCCCTGGACTGTGGTCTCTATATATTCCCATAGACCTCCACTATAGGGTAGCTGCCTCCTCCCCCTGGACTGTGGTCTCTATATATTCCCATAGACCTCCACTATAGGGTAGCTGCCTCCTCCCCCTGGACTGTGGTCTCTATATATTCCCATAGACCTCCACTATAGGGTAGCTGCCTCCTCCCCCTGGACTGTGGTCTCTATATATTCCCATAGACCTCCACTATAGGGTAGCTGCCTCCTCCCCCTGGACTGTGGTCTCTATATATTCCCATAGACCTCCACTATAGGGTAGCTGCCTCCTCCCCCTGGACTGTGGTCTCTATATATTCCCATAGACCTCCACTATAGGGTAGCTGCCTCCTCCCCCTGGACTGTGGTCTCTATATATTCCCATAGACCTCCACTATAGGGTAGCTGCCTCCTCCCCCTGGACTGTGGTCTCTATATATTCCCATAGACCTCCACTATAGGGTAGCTGCCTCCTCCCCCTGGACTGTGGTCTCTATATATTCCCATAGACCTCCACTATAGGGTAGCTGCCTCCTCCCCCTGGACTGTGGTCTCTATATATTCCCATAGACCTCCACTATAGGGTAGCTGCCTCCTCCCCCTGGACTGTGGTCTCTATATATTCCTATAGACCTCCACTATAGGGTAGCTGCCTCCTCCCCCTGGACTGTGGTCTCTATATATTCCTATAGACCTCCACTATAGGGTAGCTGCCTCCCCCCCCTGGACTGTGGTCTCTATATATTCCTATAGACCTCCACTATAGGGTAGCTGCCTCCCCCCCCTGGACTGTGGTCTCTATATATTCCTATAGACCTCCACTATAGGGTAGCTGCCTCCCCCCCCTGGACTGTGGTCTCTATATATTCCTATAGACCTCCACTATAGGGTAGCTGCCTCCTCCCCCTGGACTGTGGTCTCTATATATTCCTATAGACCTCCACTATAGGGTAGCTGCCTCCCCCCCCTGGACTGTGGTCTCTATATATTCCTATAGACCTCCACTATAGGGTAGCTGCCTCGTCTCCTTGCAGTGCATTCTCCATATATTGCAATAGAAGTCCACTACAGGTCTGGTGACATCATAATACAGGAGTCACCGTCACGCAGCGTGCTTTATGCAGGGGGAGCAGCCACCGAATGTCAGGGGTAAGGTCTCCTCAGAGGGTCCCCAAAGAAAGCCTAATGGAGGACCAAACCCCACCTTACTTGTTGTCACAATCACAAATCTCATCTCACAACCAGAAGGACAGAAGCCGCTTTGTACATCACTCCTATGTGGGGGGGCTGGCCACCCCCTATTGGAGGAATTGATGTACAAAGACCTACTGCACATGGATTAAGGGGGCGTCACCTGCTGTATGACCGGAGCTTGTACCCCTCCGGGCTGCATCTGTGGAATCATTTGCTGTTGTAGGACCATCTGCTGTTGGGGTTGTATAATATACTGCGCGCCATTGGCTGTTCTCACCACCTGTAGCAGCTGACCTGCAGTGAGGAAGACGAAAGAGTCATTGGACAACAAACAATATCCAGAGTCACTTCATGGGGCAAGCTCCTTTTTGGGGGGGGGGGACCCCGGGGGATTGACAACAGAACTGAGT
>NW_017310234.1:4816-5925 GCF_000935625.1 Nanorana parkeri
GACAGCAGTACTGAGTAAAATGATGGAAGATTTATACTGTAAAGAGAACCTTCCACCTTCACCCCCCCCCTGGACATACCACATAGGACAATGACCACCAGCAAGTCAGATTCTGAATACCCAATAAAAGAAGATAGCCCCCCACTACTATGCCCAGCCATCCCCTCCCAGCATTGTCAGCTTGTATTCCAACTGCAGAACTGCCACCAAGGACCCCACCATGCTTACCAGAATTGGTGATGAGCTGCTGAACAGGTGTCACGCCGGCGGGTAGTGCCAGGGTGGCCGCTGTAGCCGCCGCACTCTGCAAGAGATGGAGAACACTTTCAGTGACTGGTTTATTTTCTGATTAGGGACATACGAGTTCAGAGAGGCAGAGCTCCCCCGGATCGTACCATTCCTTGAGAAGTCATGTGATGGATCAGCTTGGAATCGTTGCTTGGAATCAGAACTTGCTGTTGAGACGCTGGAAGCAGAACAATAAGATGTTAACAATGCAGCCAAATCCATTCTCCACATCCACAGCTATCCAGACCCATCACTCGCCCAGCACGGCGGCCATATTGGTAAAGTGGCCCCGTCCGGCACACCATGTATTGCGCTTAGCTCCCCATTGGTTTTCTTTATGCCAAAAAGTGATTTTTACCATTTCAGGAAGTAAAGCAGAAATAGTCTGAACTTGTGGGCCCCCATACTGGGCCCCGGAACCAACACACACCCTGGGAGTCAGACAAAGGCAGGATGTGGCACCAGAGAACAGCATCCAAATGTCTCCCCACGATGTGCTGGAAGCATCAAATACAGGAAAGGATTGTGGGGGTGAGACCTGGATGACCTTCTTGCCAATGGCTGGGCACAGCTGGCGGATCGGAGAGGCTCGTTTCCTTGGCATTGTGTGCAGAGAGGGAAGATCGGATCAGAAAAGAGCAGCAGGTGGACATCATGAGAAATATTCCTCAATAAGGAGCTTTGCAGGACTACCCGGGGCAACAGATGGGGGGGCAGGAAACACAGCTATGGAAATCTGCACCCAGACAATGCCGCAAAACGAGCCTTAGAGTGCCCCAAATCTACCCCAATCCCCACCATAGAGCATGTCCAAATCTACC
>NW_017310234.1:10020-11853 GCF_000935625.1 Nanorana parkeri
ACGCCTAACCCTATGGACGGTACGCCTAACCCTATGGAAGGAACGCCTAACCCTATGGAAGGAACGCCTAACCCTATGGACGGTACGCCTAACCCTATGGAAGGAACGCCTAACCCTATGGAAGGAACGCCTAACCCTATGGACGGTACGCGTAACCCTATGGACGGTACGCCTAACCCTATGGAAGGAACACCTAACCCTATGGAAGGAACACCTAACCCTATGGAAGGTACACCTAACCCTATGGACGGTACGCCTAACCCTATGGACGGTACGCCTAACCCTATGGAAGGAACGCCTAACCCTATGGACGGTACGCCTAACCCTATGGAAGGAACACCTAACCCTATGGAAGGAACACCTAACCCTATGGAAGGTACACCAGCTACCCGTTGCAGTAATCCATTTTAAACTCAGAAATAGCTGTAGTGCCCCCCCAGACTATCAGACTATGAAAGTCTTGCTGTCTGAAACCTGTAGTTCTGGGAATCATGTGACAAGAAGAAGGAGTTCTCTCTGGCAAAGACTTACATAACACATCTCCAGGACAGAAGATAAAACACATTGCTTTCATGAAGGCAGAGTGCCCGCCCCCGAGGGCTCAGCCCTAAGTGGGAGTGAAACTAAGTCTTAACCCCAAGGAGACCAGCGGAGCCCCTGGACACATTATGGGATCCTCCATATACTGAAGACCAACCCCCATACCTGCAGGGGACACCAACTGCGGCCCGTCACTACTACTTCAGCCATGTAGTCACTCCACTAAAGGGGATTGGTTGCTGAACTCTGAGTCTGTGTCCCCCATCGGCTTTTCATGTCTTATATCCTCAGGGAGCTCATTCTACCCCATTCTACCCCCATTCATCCCCATTCTACCCCCATTCATCCCCATTCTACCCCATTCTACCCCCATTCATCCCCATTCTACCCCCATTCATCCCCATTCTACCCCATTCTAACCCATTCATCCACATTCTAACCCATTCATCCCCACTCTACCCCCATTCATACCCATTCTACCCCCATTCATCCCCATTCTACCCCCATTCATACCCATTCTACCCCATTCTACCCCCATTCATCCACATTCTAGCCCATTCTACCCCCATTCATCCACATTCTAACCCATTCTAACCCATTCATCCCCATTCTACCCCCATTCTACCCCCATTCACCCCCATTCTACCCCATTCATCCACATTCTAACCCATTCATCCACATTCTAACCCATTCATCCCCATTCTACCCCCATTCACCCCCATTCATCCACATTCTACCCCCATTCTACCCCATGGCTGACCCCAGGCGTACAATGTACATACAAGGCGAGCTCCGGAGTGTGTACAGACCTTGGTGTGTGGCAGGGATGAGGACTTGCTGCGCCGGGGTTTGGTGTTGCATGGTCTGCTGTTGCTGCGGGTGAGGCTGGACGTGGTGGTGGTGGTGGTGCTGCTGCTGCTGATGCTGCTGTTGCTGTTGCTGTGACTGCAGTAGAAGCTGCTGCTCTTCCGAATGAAACCCATCCACCGCCTTCGACTGCATCAGCTTACTCTCCCAGAGCTGCAAACACACAAAGCTGGTCAGTGTTACAGAACTACAAGTCTCAGCATGCCCCGGCAGATTGTATGGTGTGCTGGGGTCCAGGAGATGAGCACATAGTCTGTATTCAGTACACGTGAAGGAGTAACGCTGTGATTGGCTGTGCGCTCTGATGTGCTTTCTATGATGAAATGTTACATAGCAGCGGAGTTTAGTTTGATGAAACCCCGCCCCCATGTAGTTACCCCGCCCCCATGTAGTTACCCCGCCCCCATGTAGTTACCCCGCCCCCAT
>NW_017310234.1:15615-17168 GCF_000935625.1 Nanorana parkeri
AGACACACACAGAGCCCTCAGAGACACACACAGAGCCCTCAGAGACACACACAGAGCCCTCAGAGACACACACAGAGCCCTCAGAGACACACACAGAGCCCTCAGAGACACACACAGAGCCCTGAGAGACACACACAGAGCCCTCAGAGACACACACAGAGCCCTCAGAGACACACACAGAGCCCTCAGAGACACACACAGAGCCCTCAGAGACACACACAGAGCCCTCAGAGACACACACAGAGCCCTCTGTCCATACAGGTCGGGGAGAGCAGCGGGGATCCGAGGAGAAGCTGGAGCCTGTGCCGATCCTCTTCCCCCTGCCGAGCAGCGTCTGTGTTGGCCGTGGCAACATTGGCGAGGGGACGTAGTCAGGCTGGCCCTAGCTGCGCCCCTTCTCAGCTGCGCTGAGGCGAGTGGTTCACTTGCCCCCATGGTAGATACAGGCCTGAGTTACATAGACACATGTGTGTTACATAGACACATGTATGTTATCGACTCAGCAATCGTTTAACACAGTGTCAGCGACCTTATTATCAGACGACATCTATGACTGACACGCGTGACACGCGACCTGTATTCCACGCCTGAGGTCAGGTGCGTTACAGCGCGAGGTTATGGTCTTAATGGGAGATTTTATTCCCACCAATTATTACACGTAGATCAGTGTTGCCGCACTCGATTATTTTACATTTTGGTGATAATGGCGGTTTTTTGAAGGTTAGAGCGATAGATTCCATGATGGCCGCTTGGATTGAAGCTCACGATCCTATAATGAGTCCAGGCCGGCGATCTGCTCCCATTGATTCTGGAGGAGGCGGTACCTGTCACAAGCTCTGACCAACCGCTGATGCCCCGCGGCGCATGCGCAGTAGCATGGCCCACTGACGGCTCTCTAACCCTGCGGACGAGCGCCCCGGTCTCCATGACGACCGTGGCCCCTCCTTGTTTTGGCTATTTTGCACATAATAATCTGGATATATCACCAGTGCATATCCCAGCGGCCCATGGAGGACAATGTTGCGCTCATGTCTCCCGTGTGTATATACCGTATACTCTGACCACTGACATGCAATGGGATCCTTTCATTGTTCCTGTATCTCCTGTATTTACTTGGCGGGAAGATGACGTCACTGAGACGCCGAGGGGCGGGGTTATATGAGGATTAGTAGTTTTGCCGTGTGTATATATATATAGGTGGTGGTTCTCTACGATGAAGGGGACCCTGCGTGGCCCCGGAAAGCGCTCATAATGATCGACATCAATAAATGGATTCTCACCGACGTTCCTAGACTTGATTATACTGAATGCGGCGCCATCCGCGGTCACTGCGACCGCCCTCAACATACACCTGGGAGTTCCGGTAATGAGTGGTACAGGTCGTTGGACTGATGTGCCGTACCAGACGCCGCCACCAGTACAGCGCCACATTGTATGTTGGTGCTTTATAAATATATCATCATAAAGGGTGTTTTCCCCAAAAATCCCTCCCAGACCCCTTCATGAGAACACCGGATGGTTGTTAGGAAGTTACATCCGATACTTAGAGGGGA
>NW_017310234.1:17396-17699 GCF_000935625.1 Nanorana parkeri
CTTAGAGGGGAGGGGCTAAGGACAGGGCCAATCAGCTTTCAGTTCTGTCAGTGACTCCCACCCCCCATGTATGGCTCTCTCGTGCGCTGGCCCTTTAACACACCATGTTCTGTATACTGACCGTCTTGAGCTCCATCAGGACTTGCTCATCGACTCCCTCGTCCAGGAAGAGCTCCCGCACGTCATTAATGACATCCTCAATCACCGAGCGGTACAGTTTAGGCTGCAAGAAGACAGAACATAATGCTGGATTAAATGAGACAGACCCCCTCCTACCCCCCAAACACCCCCCCTCCTCCCCGT
>NW_017310234.1:19822-21666 GCF_000935625.1 Nanorana parkeri
CCCCACAGCAAAGACCCCCTCCCCATACCCCACAGCAAAGACCTCCTCCTCCCCGTACCCCACAGCAAAGACCCCCTCCCTGTACTGCTGCTCAGTCATTGGGATAGAACCACTGACCTGCCTCTACCCACCTTTCCATGGCACCCCCTCCCCCCAATGGAGCCATCACTTACAGCACAGCGTCCTCCCCCTCTGTGGACTCCGACATGACAACAATAAGCGTGTTGGGGGCGGGGCTAACAGATAGTTTATCAGGGGTGTGGGCCCAACTAATCTACTTGTCCAAGGACTAAAGCGGGGGCCCCATCTACTTGTCCAAAGGATTAAGCGGGGGCCCCATCTACTGGTCCAAGGACTAAAGCGGGGGCCCCATCTACTTGTCCAAAGGATTAAGCGGGGGCCCCATCTACTGGTCCAAGGACTAAAGCGGGGGCCCCATCTACTTGTCCAAAGGATTAAGCGGGGGCCCCATCTACTGGTCCAAGGACTAAAGCGGGGGCCCCATCTACTTGTCCAAGGACTAAAGCGGGGGCCCCATCTACTTGTCCAAGGACTGAAGCGGGGGCATAGGGCAGTGTGAGGTATAGATACTACACCCGGACTCACAGAGGGGGGAGGCCTGTGTGCCGAAAGGTAAGTATAGCGCTGGGAGAGGGGCCAGATTTGAGCAGGCGATTCCATTGTACATGATAGAGAGCGCTGCTTCTTCACATGGAGAGGGAGGGGCGGGGCTGGGGGGAGATAGCCCATGCTCGAGTCGAGTGTGCCGTGAGCGGACCCGGTAACACCAGGCCCTGTGCCTTGTAAGTGTCAGTTATGGCCATTTTAATCCACCTGGCTAACGTGCTTTTAGTGGCCCTGTTCCCCCTAGTGGGGCCCCCAAACGTAACAAAGAGGCGGGACGACTGCCGCCAAGGTTTTGTGACTCGGAGGTACTCCAAAACGCACCTTCGAACATCAATCCCCTGCCACTCCCGTTCTCTAGCAGAGGCCGGGTTAGTGGCAAACGAAGGAATGACCACCTCCTGCGTCCTGTGGAAACCACCTTCGGCAAGAACGCCGGGTCTGGTCGTAAAATAATCCGATCTGCCAGGATGGTGCAGTACGGGTCTGCAATGGAAAATGCCTGAATCTCGCTCACCCTACGTGCGGAAACCAACGCTACCAAGAGGGCCGTCTTTATCGTCAGATGCTGAATGGAACACCCCCCCAGGGGCTCGAAAGGCTGCTCGAGAAACCCTTGTAGCACCACCGAGAGATCCCAGTTTGGCACCACCTTACTCTTCGGGGGTTTCATTCTGACTACCGCTCGCATAAATATTTTGATGAGAGGCTCCTCCGCCAATCTAATGTCCACGAAATTAGACAGCGCAGAAACCTGCACTTTCAGGGTACTACAGGAAAGCCCCTTTTCCAGGCCGCCCTGCAGGAAATCCAACACCAATGGTACGGTGGCCACCGCAGGCCTATTCCGACTGCTGTACCAGCTGGAAAACACTTTCCACACTTTTAGGTAGATCGGCGATGTTACCGGCTTTCTACTGTGCAGCAGTGTAGCCACCACCCGTGCGGATAACCCCTTGTTACTCAACACCTCCCTCTCAGTAGCCATGCAGCTAAATTTAAAGCTTGCACCTGCGGGTGTTTCACCGTGCCCTGCATCAATAAATCCGCCGCGGGCAGAAGCAGAGGCCCCTCCACACACAGCTCCGGGAGGGTTGTGAACCACGGCCGCTTCTGCCAACATGGCGCTATGAGAATTAACGTCATCCGTTCGCCCCTGAGCTTCCGAAGCACATTCAGGATTAACTGCAGTGGGGGAAATGCGTAACCTAGACTGAAGC
>NW_017310234.1:21763-26768 GCF_000935625.1 Nanorana parkeri
ATAATCCGATCTGCCAGGATGGTGCAGTACGGGTCTGCAATGGAAAATGCCTGAATCTCGCTCACCCTACGTGCGGAAACCAACGCTACCAAGAGGGCCGTCTTTATCGTCAGATGCTGAATGGAACACCCCCCCAGGGGCTCGAAAGGCTGCTCGAGAAACCCTTGTAGCACCACCGAGAGATCCCAGTTTGGCACCACCTTACTCTTCGGGGGTTTCATTCTGACTACCGCTCGCATAAATATTTTGATGAGAGGCTCCTCCGCCAATCTAATGTCCACGAAATTAGACAGCGCAGAAACCTGCACTTTCAGGGTACTACAGGAAAGCCCCTTTTCCAGGCCGCCCTGCAGGAAATCCAACACCAATGGTACGGTGGCCACCGCAGGCCTATTCCGACTGCTGTACCAGCTGGAAAACACTTTCCACACTTTTAGGTAGATCGGCGATGTTACCGGCTTTCTACTGTGCAGCAGTGTAGCCACCACCCGTGCGGATAACCCCTTGTTACTCAACACCTCCCTCTCAGTAGCCATGCAGCTAAATTTAAAGCTTGCACCTGCGGGTGTTTCACCGTGCCCTGCATCAATAAATCCGCCGCGGGCAGAAGCAGAGGCCCCTCCACACACAGCTCCGGGAGGGTTGTGAACCACGGCCGCTTCTGCCAACATGGCGCTATGAGAATTAACGTCATCCGTTCGCCCCTGAGCTTCCGAAGCACATTCAGGATTAACTGCAGTGGGGGAAATGCGTAACCTAGACTGAACCCCCAGGGGTGCACCAAAGCGTCCACCCCTAGGGCTCCGTCGTTCCTGGAGAGGGAAAAAAAATTGTTCCACCTGCCTGTTGTTGGCGGCTGCAAAGAGGTCCACCTCGGGACAGCCCCACAAGCTGGTGATCCAGGCAAAGCCCACTCTGACCTGTGCAGCTCCGTCCTGCTGAGTGAGTCTGCCAGCTCGTTCAGGCTGCCCTTGATATGCCTCGCTGTCAGGGAGAGGAGGTTGCGCTCTGCCCAAGTTAGAATATTCGTCGCCAACGCCATGAGGCCGTGCGAACGCGTGCCCCCCTGCCTGTTTATGTAGGCCACAGCGGCGGCATTGTCCGAGGCCACCGCTACATGGTGACCTGCTAAAGTATCCTGAAACTGGCAGAGAGCCAGCTCTATCGCCTTCAGCTCTCTCCAGTTTGACGATTTGAGGCGGCCCGCATGCTCCCAGGTATCCTGCCAAATGTGCTCCCGGCAGTGGGCACCCCAACCCCAGGCACTGGCATCTGTAGTGACCACTAGTGGTGTTGGCTGACACCATAGTCTGCCGACTGAGAGGTTCCGACAATCCATCCACCACAGCAGGGAATGCTTGATTTACTCTGCGACGTGGACCCCTTTGTCTAAGTCCTCTAGCCGACTTCCCCAAACCCTCAACAGCCAATTCTGTAATGGCCTTGAGTGGAACTGTGCCCAGGTAACAGCTGGGATGGTAGACGTCATGAGACCGACCATTCTCATAACCCACCTGACCGAAGCTGTGCACTGTAACTTCAGTCTCAGCGACTCCTCTACCAATAGAGACACCTTGTCTTCCGGTAATGTAATGGTCATGTCCTCGGTATTGATCCAATAACCCAGAAACTTCACTCTCTGCGCGGGGACCAGTTGTGACTTCTCCCTGTTCACCAACCAACCCAGACTCTCCAAGTGCAGCATAGCCAGCTCCAGTTTTTGTTGGAGCACCAGCTCCGACGGGGCAAAGAACAAAAGGTCGTCCAAATATGGAATAACCCCCACGCCCCGTACTCTTAGCGGCGCCAGAGCCTCTGCCAGCATTTTGGTAAAGATTCGGGGCGCAGAGGAGAGGACGAACGGCAGAGCCCTGTACTGGAAGTGCAGGACCCCCGCCGGTCCCCTTACTGCAAACCTCAGTAGGTATTGTGACGACTGTCTCACCGCTATGTGAAAATAGGCGTCTCTCAGATCTATGGTCGCCAGGAAAGATCCTGGGGGCAGCAACTCTCGTATTGAAAAGATCGATTCCATACGGAACCTTTTGTACAGTACCACCTTGTTCAGAGGTTGCAGATTGAGTATCAGCCTGCATTTCCCCGAAGGCTTCATCCTGGAGAAGATGTGCGAGTAAAACCCCCTGTTCCCCCCTGAAGCCGGTACTATCATAATGACCCCCTGGTCCAACAGATCCTGAAGGGCCCCCGTCATTGCCTCTGATCTCCTCCGGTCTTTGGACAAGGAAGTAATCAGAAGCCTGGATGGGGGCCTCTCCGTCAGCTCTATTTTGTAGCCGTGCTGTACCAGCTGAAACATGAATTTGTTGCTGGTCAGCTTCCCCCAGAGTGGGAAGAATTCCCCCAACCTTCCTCCCACCCTGAGCAACCGGTCATTGGGATTTATTGGGCTGCTGAGGGGGGTAAAGAGGAAATTACCTTTGGACTTTCCCTTTTTAAAAGCCCACGCTTTGGATTGGTCCTGCTTCTTCCCATAGAAGCCCCTCTTGTCTTTGCGGAAATTCTTCCCCCTTTGGCCACGGAAAAAACTTCTTCCCCTGCTGCTTAGGCGGCAGTGGGAACCCCTTCTTATCTGCGGACCTATCCAGTACTGCCTCCAGTTTTTGGCCAAAGAGCAAGTCACCTTTAAAAGGCAACCCGCACAGCTTCGCTTTAGAGGCTGCATCCCCAGACCAAGTCTTGAGCCACAACGCTCGTCTGGAGGAGTTGATCAAAGCCGTAGTCCGCGCCGAGTACCTGACTGCTTCAGCCGAGGCGTCAGCAATATACGCGGCAGCCTTACTCAGCACCGGGAGGGAACCCAGTAACTGGTCACGGTCAGTACCAGACTCCAGGTGGACCTGCAGCTGATTCAGCCACACGCCCAAAGTTCTGGCCACACAAGTAATGGCCAGGCCTGAACCCAGCACTCGCCGATTCCCATCCCTTCCTGAGCAATGCCTCCGCTTTCCTGTCCATCGGGCCTTTCAGAGCCCCCATATCCTCAAATGACAGGTCAGTCTTTTTAGACTTCCCATAAAGTCCCAAGGCCTGCATCCTCCTCCGCAAAGGGGAACCTGCGTTTATCACCAGCCGAAAAAAACATTCTCTTTTCCGGGTGCTTCCATTCCTCTTGGATCATGTCCGAGAGTGATTTGTGGACCGGGAAGGTGCGTCCTTTCTTAGTCTGAAGCCCTTTGTACAGCTTGTCATGCACCGAAAGCTCAGTGGACTCTTCTTTAATACCCAGAGTATCCCCTATGGCTTTCAGCGGCTCACCCGTCTCAAATGAAGGAAAAAGGAATTTCGTAGCTGAACTGCTAAGCAACTCCCCTTCTGACCCATGGTGATCCTCCGACTCAGCCTGAGATCCCGAGGTTTCACTGGGCGCTTGCTTGCTCACAGTGCTTTCTGCATAACCCATAGAGCTTCCTTCCCCCGACGTTCCGGGCAAACTAGCATCCACTAGTGTACTCTCCGGGGTCTGGAGCGCCGACCTGAAAGACTGAAATGTAGTAACCATTTCCTCTCTCATTGGGTCCAAAAGCCCCTTAAACATTCCAGCCGAATCTTTCGCAACCAATTTCTCTAAACAACCTTTGCACAAGGGTTTGGACCATGAAGCTGACATTTTGGCAAAGCAAGAGGCAAACTTCTTCCCTTTTGGGCGAGAGCAACCTGCTTCAGCGAGGGGCTTATCCTCCGTGGCTTTGACCTGCGTGAGACAGAAGTGATGCCATCAGCCAGTGCTCTGCCCGCATGCAAATCATGTTACACAGAACACTCCCCAGCTTGTCCTGTACAGGCCCCCAATACAAGCCGGGTAAAGGAAAGGGGAGAATCTCCAAAGAAAACTCGCCTACCTTAGCGCCCGTGCCATGCTCTCCCAGATCTGGAGTAGCCGCACCCGGTCCGGCCTCTGTGGGCATCTTGCAGCTCACTGCCGACCACGCTATCGGCCCTCTCCTGACGTTCGCACCGGCCTTATGTGGTCTAGGTCGGTATGGATGGTGTACAGCTGCAATAGTCGTGGCCGAGCGGCGTCTGCTGTGACCATCTGGGGGCCGAGCGTCTCAGCACTTATGCGTCTCTGGTGCGAGGCCGCCTCCGGAACCCGGAAGTGGCACACCGGAAGCGCGTCACCGCATCCAACAACGCGGCGCGCACTCCAGGCGGCGCCGGCGCCCTACAGTGACGTCAGCAAGGGAGCGCGAGGCCAACACCCCCACGCTTCCGAAGACTGACACCGCTCCCCCTACCCTCAGGTAAGTGCCCCCATGCTGCCGAGGTAACCGGGACCCCTGGACTCCTCCTATGCTGCCCCTGTTGTCGCCAGACTAATGTCCACAACCTGGCCTCAAGCATACCTTAGGTTATCACACCTTGCCACTGCTGTACACCAGCGGGGGCCACCATCTGGCGCCTACTCACGTGCAGGAGGATGGTTGCCTTCCCTGAGTGATGGAAGGGAACCTTGGCCAAGAATCGGATGGGGGTGCGATAGGGAATCCCTGTATGCGCTGCAGCAGGTAATCCTGGAGTAGGTCCCAACGCATAGCAGGGTAAGGCTCAGCCCTAAGGCAAACATTACGATGTCCCTGTGTAGCCGGCGGAAACACAAAAACACTGACTTGGGATAGAAGGAGGAGTCTTTTATTTAATGTGGTTGATGTGTTTCCTGTTGCAGGCAGGCGGAGCCTATCTCTCGATGGCTGTCCTGGAAGATGACTGAGGAAACATCCATTGTGCTGCATTGCGTGCAGCCGGAGACAGCCGAGATAGGGGGCGCTGTGAGTACATTGTGAGTACAGCGCTCCCGTCTCACACCGACATTCTTCACTCCGCTCCCCATCCTGAAATAAATCACAGCCCCCCCCGGGTGGAGAGGGCCCACATGGATACAGCCACCCTGGGTGGAGAGGGCCCCCATGGATACAACCCCCCCGGGTGGAGAGGGCCCCCAGGGATACAGCCCCCCCGGGTGGAGAGGGCCCCCATGGATACAGCC
>NW_017310235.1:0-221 GCF_000935625.1 Nanorana parkeri
CCCTCCAGGGCATGGCGGATGGGTGCGTGGGCATGGCTTCCTCCCTCCAGGGCATGGCGGATTGGTGCGTGGGCATGGCTTCCTCCCTATTGACTGGCCCCTTGATGGTTGCATGCTGCCAGGAATAGGAACTTTTTGGAAACCCGGTCACATTGATTTCTGTGCGGGAGGGCGCTTCTCATGAGATCTCTGTGGCTGCTTATGGTAGGTGTTGGGGGGTG
>NW_017310235.1:1919-2129 GCF_000935625.1 Nanorana parkeri
TAAAATGCCTGTAAGTGTATTGCAGTCAGGGGCCACTCTTAAAAATCATGATCTTGCTTTGTCCTGGTGACTAATTCTGGTAAGGGATCATCCCCGTTGGTTTGAGGTGATGAGGAAACAATCAAACTCATGTTATGGTGACCACTTCCTAAAGGAATCTGTTGATAGGGACTTCCTCACTCCTGGTGTCTCTAGGGCAGGAGCTGTTGG
>NW_017310235.1:6676-7267 GCF_000935625.1 Nanorana parkeri
AGCACATGAGGTGCCTTCTACTGCCACAGCCCTGGTCTGTTCTCTGTAGGCCCCAAAAAGGGATAAACAGGAAATTCATGGCCACCTGACATTGTTGTGATTGAAGGCAAGGACATACACCTTGTGTCAGGCTTTATTTGGGCTCTAGGCAGAATTTCTACTATAGCCACAAAATTGAGGCCATCATGGGTAGTTGTAGGCTTCCAGAACTTGGGAAGTTCTTGGGTATAGCTACACAATCTTGAGGTGTATAGTTGGGCCAGGGTAAAATAAAAGCGGTACTTTCACATGTGTCGAGATTCTGAAAGTACAGGAATGTTTATGCTACCTGTAATGCCCTTTGCTCCCAACTTCCGGTTGGGCTGACAACTCTGTCCTGCACTGAAATGACGAGGTGTGGTGGGACTGCCCAGGGGTGTCTTTAGAGACTGTAACTCCAGATCATTGGGGGTGTAGCATGTTGTAATCCCAAGGGAATCTAGACAGCTGGTTAATCTAGCTGTATGTCAAGGCATGAGTATAGGACTGCTGTACTTACCCGTATCGGGCAGCTCCCACGTGTGATTAGTACGCAGCCCCTGTCCTTCCCTA
>NW_017310235.1:26420-27114 GCF_000935625.1 Nanorana parkeri
AACTTCTAACATGAAAGTTACAAATGCTTAAATAAGACTCTCAAATAAAAATAAAAACATTTTCTACATTTGTGTCTCACTTTTATAATGAAATGGCTGAAGTATAATTTTTGAGGCTTAACTGAAGAGTTGCTAAAGTTGCAGGAGAATGTAATCTGTTCTGGAACATATGATGGGGGTCAAACTTGGTTGTTTTGGGCAGCTGTTAACCTTTTTTTATAACTCACTAATGTCCCTGTGCCCAGTAAAGGGCAAAGGTTGTGATGGTCAATCACCATATTAAAAATAAATAAGATTTGGATTTTGTAAGGAGTGAGGAAGATCTCCACTAGTGACATATACAACAAAGCATTCTAGCTAGGGGGTAGGATTAGTCTTACTTGTTGGCCTGACATGTTTTGATCCATGCATTGTGGCAAAGTGTAATTTTTAAGCTTAAAATGGACAATTTCTTAGTGTGGTGTTTTGTAAAAGGCTAAGATTTGTAGTTGGGACAGTTTAGTCACTCATGGCTCCCCATCCCATAGCCTCAACTTGACTGTAGCTTTAGTTGCCTTTTTATTGACTACTGAATGGAAGAATCTCCCATTTGGTTGCAGGGGTACCACATGTGTAATTGGCATGGCTGGTGTAAACTTAGACAAGTGGTGGCGCAGCACATGAGGTGCCTTCTACTGCCACAGCCCTGGTCTGT
>NW_017310235.1:28835-29040 GCF_000935625.1 Nanorana parkeri
GGGGGGGGGGGGGGTGCTCAGAGATGGGGAAGCAGACTAGACCAAGCCTGGAGGGGGCCACATGTGGACCCAGAAGGGATCTGCAACTGATGGGAAGAGAAGCTGGATTACTGGAGGTGCCTGGTCAACGTTTCATGATTACATGTCCCATCACTGTCAATCTGCCCCTGAGAGTGAAATGTCAGCACTCCCTGCCTTTGGGGGT
>NW_017310236.1:0-203 GCF_000935625.1 Nanorana parkeri
TTTAGATTGAGGTCGTTGAAGTTTAATATATCAACAAAGTCCCCCAAGAGCTCCTCGCCCCCTGTCCATAGTAAGAGGATATCATCTATGTACCTGTGCCATGACAATGCATGGCACAGGTACATAGATAAGTCCTCTCGAGCCCACAGGTCCTGCTCCCAACCCCCCAGGTAGAGGTTAGCATAGGACGGTGCACATTTCGT
>NW_017310236.1:2493-27085 GCF_000935625.1 Nanorana parkeri
CTGTAATGGGTGGGGGCCCCGCCTCCCCCAAAAAAGAAGAAGCGGGAGACTCTCTTCTAGCTCTCTGTGGTTGGGCTCCTTTCATTCTGGTCTCAATTCCTGAATTATCTGGAGTATGTGAGGGTTTACCATGACGTGTCTTAGAATCCCTCCAAGAGATCCCATTCCTCTGTTTTTGGGCACGTGTGTTGTATTTCCATTGGCGAGGGGCTAGAGTTTCCTCTGAAGAGGAGGGGCAGGATTCTGTTCCCTCTGATTGGGTATCCCCCTCCCTGCCCCTTCTTCTAAATATTTGAGTATCCTTTGTGCCTGGGATTTGATTCTTACTCCAGTTCCTATATTGACCCCATCTATAGGCTGTGCCCTCAACATATGCCCTCCTGTCTCTCTCAAATTTAGAGTCTTTAACATCCAACAGATCCCTGTTGAAAGACTCAACTTGTAAATTCAGGTCAGTGACCACTTTTTCAAAATCTGTATTGTGCCGGAAGGTTTCAAATTCACCACCCAAGGTTCTCAAGAGCTCATCCGCCTCCTTGAGTTCACCTGTGTAGTGTTCAATAAGCATGGTGAGCATGTTGCGACTGCAGATATTAAAATTATACTCCCATTGCTTTTTGAAATCCTCCGACACATTTTTTATATTAGGAAAAATTTGTGGTCGTAACCCTTGAGGGCAGATCTCTTGTTCCACATATCTTTCCAGATATATCTTATTCCAGTAGATCCTCGACTTCTGCTCATATGCCTTTTTTAATCTAAGTTTCGTGTCTCTGAAATTCCGTTCCTGAGTTAATTTATCATGGTCATCTCCTCGGCCCTTGATGACCTTGGATACCAAGGCATCCCATTCGAACATAATGCTTCAGAAAAAAAAAAAAAGACTATATTATTAATACATGCGTACTCCTAAAACAAGCGAGATTCAAATCTCGTAAACGATCAATATGCAACACATATGGGAACAGAGTGGAGTTACGCTGAACCAGATAATATAATATGCTATACCAGTCTCCAGGGTTTCAACAGTGATAATCAAAATATAAGGTTTTGATTATCATTGTTGAAACCCTGGAGACTGGTATAGCATATTATATTATCTGGTTCAGCGTAACTCCACTCTGTTCCCCTATGTGTTGCATACGTCCAATTTCCCCAGGGATTTGGAGATCTTGGCCGTAAGGTACCATTTGGAGTTTTGAAAGCACTGCATGATAGCTTGGAGTTGATCGGGGGGGAGGGATTCGGTAAGGAAGGAAGACCATGTGGAGAAAAAGCGCTCTATACGCCTCTTCGTTGCGGGTATCTGCCTTGTCTAGAAGCATAAGCCTATGGAGAATGGATTTTAGGTATCTATGGATTCTTAAGAAGGATTTTAAAACTACCCAGGAAAGGAAAACCTTTGAACTATGAATAATAATTTTCTTTGACACAAGAGATAAAGGTCTGAAAGTGGACCACAGTTTTCTAAATCACTATCAAAACGTTTTATGACCATTCTCACCTCATTGAGTGCCTCCCTTCCCCCTCATTCCACAACCCCTTTCTTTAAACTTTAACAGCTCCTTGTCTATCCAACTTTCTAACTTTTATTACCATTAGTATATGTCTGTGTGTGTTTTTTTAGAGACTGTTGTCTTACAGATTTCTTCACATTTTGCTAAACCTTCGTGTGTCACTTCAGCTTCGGCATTAGAAGAATGGAGTAGGCCCCAAATTTTTGTTTTAAAACTTCAACTGTTAGTTCAAATTAAAAGAAAGTAACATGGACAGTAGTCAATTGTGCTGGTTTAGCTAGACTAATATACCTACAACATACCCTATTCTTTCAGTTAAATATTGTCTGCTTGTTAAAAAGGAGACAGGGTGCTAGAGGGAGTAAAAGCTGAAGAGGTAAATCATTAAAAACAGCATAACCTGAAACCTGGGATCTCCAGCAACTGAAAGATATGTCTTGTCTACAGAAGATCTCTTGGGTAGCTGCAGTTATTGAAAATCGTCATGGATTGCTGCTGGTGTCAATAGGTCACACTAATGTTTAACAAACTTTTAAGGATCTGTGGTGAAGACAGAACATTTTAATAGCCTTGTAATTCTGTTAACAAAGAATGTGCTGTGTGTAAGATTTTCACTGTGGAATCATCTGAACTACTTCAGAGTTAAATACATTAGTGCTTTCCACGGGAATACCTAACACACCACATCAGAACTCATTTAGGTGATATTCTTAATATTAAGTGAACGATGAGAGTTAAAGTCTAACCCAAAGCACTGAGACAAATTTAAACATAGGTCCTTATGTTTACACTTAATAATAGTACTTCAGAATTGTTTTTAATGTTGTTACAGATCAGTATGGCACAAAGCCAAATGTGTAAAAATGTTTACAAGCCCCCCCAAAAAAACATATAATGGTATACAGTAAATAAAAGGAAGTTGATTTACAGCATGTAGACTTAGGGAAGTCAGTGATGGATGAAATATACATTGCTCCCCAGGCTTATTTTCAATAAAAGCTAAGCAATGTAATCATTAAAAAACTATTAATCCTTGCAGTGGGTCTACCCCCCACACTGCAAGGGTTAACTGCTAATTTTTTACCTAGGGTCAGAAATAATAAAGTTATACTCACCCAAACCTCCTAGCTGGCTGGCTGTGACATCGTTCCCTCCTGCCTGCCTCCTACTCTGCTGCAGTGACATTACGTCCGTCAGCATCCTCACATCCTATACATTGTGTGTAAAACGTGAGGACTCCAGTGGAGTGAGAGAGGCTCCAGGGACCAGTCTAAGAGCAAGGCAGCTTGGAGGATCTAGTGCAAAGGAAATCTCTGGACTGAAGCTAAATATTGCAGCAAAGCAGGCTGTGATATTTCATCTTTTAATGGGCTTTTTATTTTATCTTGTTATGTTTGGCTTGATTTCTGCTTGCATCCCTCCTCCCCTGGGATTATTGCTATAAAATATAGCAACAGCAATTCTGGAATAATATACAATGTATATTCTTATAATGTAAAAAGAAAGTAAAGAAATTGTACGTAGAAAATATATTCCCTTGCGGTTGTAACAATGAGGCTGATTTATTATTAAGACTATTCACACAATAAATTCCTGTTTCCTGCGAATACCCAATCTTGTGTGGCTAAAAATAGTAAACAGGAATTTGGTTTTCACATGATTAACTAAGTGAACGAAAATAATCTTCCAATTTATTGTGTAAATATTCTCAACCTCCTTAGCAAATCGGCCTCATTATACATCTGATATACAGTATATAAAATAGTTATTAATAACAATTGTTGATATGTGTGCAACCTTTTGGAGGAGCTAATCATTACTTTAAATTTAATCATTAAAATCATAAATTTAACATGTAACCCCAGACAAAATTCTGTTGCTGGATAAATAGCTGGTATTTTAAGGGGGACCCCATGTGTTTTCTTTAAAGGGACATACATATTTTTAAATGGGGAAAATGTACAGTCCCCCCTAAAATTCAAACCAGACCCTTATCTAGGCATACTGGGTACAAGGGCCTCATTCATATCCCTGAAAAGGTGTGTGGGGGTTTGTGTTTGGGGAATGAGTACACTATAAATTAGTGCCTCTTATTTCTCATTCCCCAAAAAAGCTAAAGGTAAAAAAGGCACCCACACCATGACAAAGTCCTATAATTGAAAATATTAACCCCTTCATGACGGGAGACATACACTGTACATCCCGTCACAAAGTGCCTTTATGACTGGCCACGTACACCGTACGTGACGCGTTATTTAAGGCTCTGTAATGCCGGTAACCGCTGATTCTCATCGGTTACCAGTCATTAATGAATGTCTCATTTTTGAGGCATTCATTAATTAAATAGTTAAGCTTTTGTAAAAGCTTCTATTTTTCACTAATGAAAGAATGAAGCCATTACATACAAATACGGGATCGCTAAGTAGCAATCCCGTATTTGACAGCTGAAAATAGCAGAGAGGTAGCAGAGTGACTCACCTCTATGCTATTCATTTTGACAGCTCGATAGCCCGATGTTTATGATACATTTCAGGCACAGAAATGTATCTCTGTGTCTGAAATGTATCACTTCTGATCGTCTGACCACGATCAAAGACCTTTAATGAGATCTGAATCTGACATGCTGTCAGGATCAGTCTCTAAATTCTCTAAAACACAATATATAATATGTGTGGGTACATTTAGTAAGAAAGTATATTACTGCTGCTGAAGAATCACACAGCAAAAATCTTAAAAGTGTGTCAGTCATTTAGGAACAGAAACTGAAAACTAGCTCAGTCACGAAGGGGTTAAACTCTGTCCTCTAATGCAAATCCAACATTAAATTGTCCAGCAATGTTGACTCTATTCCTTCACGATGCTCTCCCACCACTACGACCCACTGCCTGACGATGTGGACCCACCAACATGAAGACCTGCCACCTGATGATGTTCACCTGTCAAACTGCTGCTGCAAAATGACAGATCCCCGGCCGCTTTCATATGTAAACAAACTGCCTGGGCATCCTGGGTGACATAATTGACCAAATATAGTCATGACCACATTTGGTCCATGACATCCCAAAGGATGTCCAGCTGCTTTGTTTATAAACACCAGCAGGCTAGGGATCAAGTAGTGTTAAGTAAGTGGCCAAACATGACCAGTTTCCTTAGCCATTCCCCAAACTACAAGCAGGCTGGGTTCAGGTCAAACTGCAACCCAACCTGTACCTGAAGCTCTTGCCCAATGCCTAATGATCTACCAGCTGGATTTAACTGGGCAAGTGAAGAAGACTTAATAAAAGAATCAGTCATGAGTTCAGGTGAACCTTGTAATTCATAGGCTCATTTTCATGACCAAAGAACCAGACCAGTAATGTTAAATAATGTAACTTAAAATAGAGTATAATAAATGCCAGAATTCCAGTATGCTTACTAACAAATCTTCAGATGTTTTATATGATTGTTTCACAGAACATAATGTTTTCATGGTATACTTTTAAGAAAAGCCAGGAAGCATAAGACCATTTTAAAAGAACTTCAATTAAAATCAAGTAATTGTTTTACAAGCAAACAAAGTAAATTGTCTTCACTGAAAATATCTATGTTATGTTTCCCATATGCTTCAGACATACAGTAGTGCATGATGTAATATGTAATATATTGTGTAATTACTCTATATGGAATGGAGTTACTAAATATTATGTCTCTGGATTTAATAAATGCACATATGACAAACACTGCAAAATATAACACTATTGTTTATTGAACAATGTTACTATAAGCAGAGGTTTTCATTGAAACATACCAACCAATTAATCTTCATTACATTTACTTTTTTTCTGTACAATCTTATTCATTGCTAAAATAGTTTAAGCTGGTGTCCTAAATTGTTTTGGTTCATAATTCAGCGGAAGCATTGAAAAGCTGTATTTTCTGCATTTTTATAACAAAAATTGAAATATGGCAGCCACCATTGCTGAGTTGGTTTTTATAGATGAGGGCTTCCAAGCTGTCATTGTGGCTCCAGAATCTCACTAGTCACTGACCCATGACAAGCATGCAGATCAGGAGGTCAGACTTCCATAGCTGTATGGTATGCTAGGTCAGTCAGTCAAAAGGTACTAAAGCCAGATTTAGAAGGTCAGCTCTGGAGTGTGCCCTTCTAAAAGAAGCAAATGTGGCCATATAAGGTAATTGATATCATCAGCATCCCACCCCTTTGTTTATGTGCAGATGCAGGGTGGTGAATGCCCCCGCCGCAGCTGATTGACTTGCACTTACAAATTTCTTCTGGACCAAACCTGAGCTCATCTCAGTCAGATATGCAGGAAACACATGGTTCTCAATGAGTTAGCTGTTTCAAAGAAGTTGATCAACTATAGGAGTAAGTTCACTTAGGTTAGTGAATAAAGTGAAGCTGTGTGCCCAGTATACCCAGTAATATGTAGGGAAATTGAAAAACAGGCATATGCTTGGATGATTCTTTTTCACTAAACATACTCCCTCCTTTAATAATTCAGTGGGCTGAACAAGAGAAAATCAGTTGATTCCCCCATTCAAACTTACAGCCTGAATGGAGGAATGCTTATGTATTCGGAAAGTCACAGCACCCAGGACTGCCTGTATACTGAAACAGTGATTGAATCCGATAGAATGCATTCCCTGTTCAGCTGATAATTTTCCACTCAGATCAGTCAATTTTTAAATCAACTTATGTTGAACCAGGTTCTGCTTGCAAGGCCACCCACAGTTCAAATGTTGGAGAGCTGAGCTGCTGCTTATGTATGAGAGAGACAGTATGACTCACCTACTACTGCCACCACAGACCTTCCTAATTTATTACTGCATATGCAGTATATAATTTATTACTACATATGCAGTATATAAATTCAGCATATAATATCAACCTTTATCTTATTAAAACAGAGATTGACATTGGTTTCAGTTTCAACCTTTCTTAACAATAAAATAAGATTGTTCAAGCTTCTATACTTCCAATTTAGCGATTATTGAATCACACCACATCTGGCACAAGATTAAAATAAACTTGAAAATAGTTCATTCTCACCTGTCCTGTCATCCACACTGGTGAAGATGTGTGTGGCTTAAGCCATCTTTGTATATTTTGCTGTAGCTTGCTTTGTTTTTATTGTTGAATTATGTATATACTTATATATTTGATATTGTATTATTGATTTTGTTAACTTGTTTTAAAGATACATTGTCACTAGATTAATATGTTTAGAAGAAAAAGTTTTTCCCTGCAAGAAAAAGAGTTAAAGTGACACCAAACTCAGCAGTTAAATCTTAAAAATGCATTCAAGTACCCTAACTATTAATACAAATGTATCTTATTTGTGTATCACTCAGCTGTAGATCCTCAAATCATCTCTGAATTCATGCTGACACTGTACTTCCTTCTGGAGGGTGGCTACTTTTGTTCCCAATGTTCACTGTGTATGTTGTAAATGTGCTTGGGGCAGTGGCTACTTTACAACACACACAGGTACCATGGGGAACAAAAGCAGCCACCGTCCAGAAGGAAGGCCAGTGTCAGCAAATAATGAAAATAATGAATGTATTAATTAAGTACATATCTAGATGTGTTTGTAAATATACAAGAGATGTATCAGAATTTTTTTTCATCATGTATTAGTTTTGGAAGAAATTAATAAATAATTTATTTTAAAAATGTTTAAAAAAAAACAGCCAGATCTATTTTTTTTATTTATGCCTTTCTGACTTTGTCAGTCCAGCAGATTTCTCCTCATGGATATAACAAAAGCAGTTTTAATGATATACAGCCAAGAGTTCTGCAAAAATGAGCAAACTGGCCCAAATCTCAGCACACTGAGGCTTGCGGCTTTACAATGTAAGCTTAAGAGTTGTTGTATCTCAGAGCCAAGAAGCACACAGTGTGACTTGGCACTTAGTTATATCCAATAAAAATAATATTTCCTATTTTATCCAACTACTTACATTGAATGTGCTGCTTGTGTAACGATGCTAAGTAGCAGGGGTTCTTAGCACTGACAGATGTAACTTTTCTATTGCTGTTTTATAATGCTTAAGGGTGCATGGCAGAAGTCTGAAATATTGATATACAGTAGACCAAATTTGTTTTTCTGGGCTACATAGTCAAAGGAAATTGGACTGCCTTATGCTGCAAATAGGAGAATAATATTGTTGTAATGTGAAACATTGGATGTTAAAAGTGATTCTGTATATTAAAGCGTATCTAAACCCAAAACCAAAAATTTAATAGATTGCAGTATGCAAATCCAAAGATGCTATGGCTGTATTAATTTTCTTTTTTTTAGACATGGTGATCTGGCCAGTAACACACTCTGTGTGGCTCCTCTTTATGGAGGAGCAATGGAGCCACCCTTAGACAGTAGCATTGTCTCCCTGTGGAGAGGGTAGTGTTGGATGCATTAGCAGATTTAGATGGACTTGACTAATAAATGACTTTGAAACTCCAGCCAGGGCAGCCATCAGAAATTTTGGGGCCCCTTACATGGCTTTAGGCCGGGCCCCCCACCGCGCCGCTGGATGGAGGGCTTAGTGATGCGCTGGACGCAGGGCTTAGTGACACGCTGGACGCAGGGCTTAGTGACGCGCTGAACACAGGACCCACCTGAGAGTGACCCTGCTGAGCCCACCATAGATGCTGCACAGCCCATCTGAGACTGTCTATGGTGGGCTCTGAAGGGGTCTCAGGTGGGCTGGTCAGGGCTGCATCCCTCCCATCCTTTCCTTCCTTCCTTCCTTCCTTCCTAGCTCCTCATACCCGCACACATGGCCTCATCTGCCGCCGGACCGGGCAGAAGTTACGTCACGTCACTAACGTGACATCACTTCCAGCCAGTCTGACATCAGATGAGCAGCGTCGCTGATGGGGCCCTAGCTTGTCTCAAAGCCGCTGGAGCGGCAATGATTGGGCCCTGCGCTGCGAGGGCTAAGACTCCGCCTCCTTGCCCTTCACCGTAGGTCGATAGCCATGTAAGGCACCCGAGCGGGCCCCCAGGCTGCCGGGGCCCCTTACATGAGTATCCGCCGTACCCCCCGATGGCTGCCCTGACTCCAGCTAACACTTTTTAAGCAGTTGCAACATTTAGTTTTATTTTTTTCCCTTTTGGGATAAAGGTTTTACATAAATTAAAACAAGCTGACCATTGTAAGCACACCCTGTCAGTGCTACATGGGTTGTCCCAACCCTCTATGTGCCACTGTTGCTGGACAGCAACTGGACAGCAAGCTGAAAAATAACACACTTACTGACCATATCAGCAGATGAAAACAAAGAAGAAAAAACTAAGCAATATATAACATTTTTGCTTTGGGGTTTAGATACGCTTTAAAGCAAAATTCAACCTAAAATAAATTAGATGAATGATCTGCAGTAGGTTTGCTTCGCTTTTATAATAAACAAAAGACATATTACAACCCCATTGCCAAAAAAGTTGGGACACTGTGTAAAATCTACCTAAAAACAGAATACAATGATTTGCAAATCTCATAAACTCATATTTTATTCACAATAGAAAATATGTCATCATATTTGCGCATCTTGAAACTAAAAGTACGACAAAGAAGACCAAGAACTGTTAAGAAGTAAAAATCCTATATCAGGCAAGAATGAGACAGCTTTCCTCTCTCAAAACTGGTCCCCTCAGTTCCCAGATGTTTACAGAGTGTTGTTAAAAGAAGAGGGGATGCTACACCATGGTAAACATGGCCCTGTCCCAGATTTTTCGAGATGTATTCCTGCCATCAATTCTAAAATTACTTTTTTTCTTAAATTTGGTAAATTTTCTCAGTTTGATATGTTTTCTATTTTCAAATGTACAACCCCAAATTTGCAATTGGGGTTGTACATGTGAATATCTCACTTCTAAAAAAAAAAATTATAAGCTATATAGCATTGCCAGTGTCCTAATGGCTGGGGGAAGACCCTTGTTAGAACTAAGTGGCAGCTCATAAGAAATAACATAAAGTGACTCTGAAGCCAAAACTTTTTTGGGGGGATAGAGTGGAGAGGGAAACCTGTCAGGATATTTTTGCTGTCTGTGTCCACATTATGGAGATTCACCCTCTCTATTTTTCCTGGTGAGTGTTATCTCTGAAAGTGAAAGAACTTTCCAAAGTGAAATCTTTCAACGGGGACAGTAGTTCTGGTGACCCAGCTAATCACTAGTGACTTCCCTCTCTCCACTTACTTCCTGTTGTGGCTATTGGACAGAAAGTGGGACACAGATGGCAAAAAAGCTGACAGAGATTATAAACCCCTCCATCACTTTATTCAAAACTCCAAAACTAAAAAAAAAAAGAAGGTTTTTGCTTCAGTTCTACTTTAATCCACTCCAAGTTGCAGCTAATGAATGATACAATCACTTCAATCCTTGGTATTTTTCTTCTTCCATATGTTGTGGAATTGACGTTGGTAATATGCACCAACATATTATTGCTGTGGTTTGATTGCAGTAACTTGAGTAACAATCGGTGAAACATGCCCAGAAAACTCCAATATAAATAAACATAGTTAGCTAGGATGCAAAAAAAAAAAAACAACACGTCTGTCAGGTTGACATCCCTTAAAAACCACAGTAGTTATTTTTCCTGAGGAACAAAAACAAACCCCTCTAAACAAATGTGGCCAGTTTTGCTTCCCTCACAAAGGCAGTTGGATCGATTTTGTTGAACAATGTATTCCTACACCTTCTTACTATAATTATTCCTGTGATTACCATTAGTTCTTCTTTCTTGTACTTTAAATCAATTTGTTTTAACACCCTATATGCTAGAGCATTTCACAATTTAACTCCTCTTACTGTACAGGACCCTTGTTTGTACTAATAGTAAAATCCATGTATATACAGGAAATAAGCAGCCTCACTTGATTGGGACTCAGTTAAAAACAATTAATGCTAAGTTCACTTTAAAGCTGAATTCAGCCGTATATCAGCTGGCTTCGGCTGAACCGAAATGCTGAAGGAGATCGACTTAGCCGATCCAACATCTGGATTGGCTGAGCCGAAGCTCCAGCAGTTCACACGCTGCCATTCTCCCCTATTCTCATTGGGGCCAAACGGCAGTGAGTGAATAGCCGAATGTTTCCGAGCAGCATTCGGCTCGGCTATTCTGCTTGCTACCTCCGAGGTAGCGAGCAGAATTGCAAAAAAGTAAACGTAAGAAAAACATTTTTTTTTTAAATAAATGTAAAAAAAAAGGAAACAAAGAAAAATGTTATAAAAATAATAACATTTTACAAAGAAAACATAAAAAGAGAAAAAAATAGCGTGGAGTCCCCCTCCCACACAATACCCTTTATGTTTGGTAGGAATGTTAGGAAAAAAAAAGCGTGGGGTCCTCCTCCCACACAATACCCTTTATGTTTGGTAGGAATGTTAGGAGGGACACCCATTTTTTAAAAAAAGAAAAAAATGTGTGGGGTTCCCCCCCAAAAGTCATACCAGGCTCTTAAGGTCTGGTTGGAATTTTAGTAGGGACCCCAAGTTAAAATAAAAAAAAAGCGCATGGGGGTTCCTCCCCCCAAAGTCATACCAGGACCTTAAGGTCTGGTAGGAATTTTAAGGAGGAACCCCACCCCCAAAAATGGGGGGGGAATGCGGGTTCCCCCTAAAATTCCCAACCAGACCCTTGATCCGGTCACATGCCTTGCAGGGCAGGAAAGGGGGGGACAAGCAAGCGGCCGCCCCCTCCCTGCCATACCAGACCACATGTCCTCGGCACTGGGAGTGTGCCTTTCCAGGGTCCCCCCTGGAAAAGCACCTTATCTCCGTGCTGATGGGGATAATGGACTCTTCCCCACAAGCCATGGGGCGTTGATTTTTGGGGTGCGGGCAGGGTGCTTATTGACAACAGGGTAACCCTTTAATAAAGAGGCACCCAGATGCAGCCCCCCATTGTGAATGAGTAAGGGGTACTTGTACCCATTCACTAAAGGGTTAAAGAAAAGTTAAATAAAAAGACAAGACTTTAATAAAAAAATCCTGACATCACCACTAGCCCCACCCAACTGTTTACTTTTGGCCAGCACCTGCCAGAGTCTTCCAGCAGGTCCTAAGCAAATTAAAACAACTGGGTGGAGCCGGCTGTGATGTCACTGCTTCTTGAAATCTACTAGAAATAGAGGAATATTGCAAGAAGTATATTATATCATTCCTTCAGGATTTTTATCTCTGTCAGATATTCTAGAACTAGAATATTCTAGAACTTCCACCTCCTACCAATTTAATGATAGAGAAACAGTAGTGCACACTGAAGTGATTATCCTGCCTGCCATCCACTGTAAAAATAGATCAACAGTATAAAGTTTTTGTGATGTAGCAAGCAGTGTTCAGGGAGCAATGAATACATAGATTAACATCTTGATTAAATACATATGGAAGGTTTAATGTAGGGTTGCACAGATACTTTTTGAGTACCAGTACAGATACTTGGCATTTTCATGAGAACTACCAGGGTTGCAGCGGTTGCAGCTGGGACCTGGCTCTGGCGCTCCACCACTGTCCTGAAATCATTAGTCTGTATTGTTTTAGAAAAACTGTCACATGACAATAAACAAAAATGTATCAGTACTCGTACTTGTAAGTACTCGGCAAGTATCAGTACTCGTACTCGCAAAACTGGTATCTGTGCATCCCTTTATTTATATTTATAAAAACAAAATCGTACATTAAAACAGAGATGTACAAATCCCAGGAGCTCCGTGTGCTCCTTACAAATGACAGCTGCCTCCTAACTTTTGAAATTTTCTCTAGTCTAGTCTTGGAGCTCAAAAGTATTGGTACATGTACTCGTACTTGTACCGAGTACTGTACTTGGTATCTGTGCAACCCTAGTTTAATGTATTAGGTCATTTATAATAATTTTTACTGTGGCATTTTTCATCTATGTATAATATTTATCTTGCCATGTAGCAGGGCCCTTCTGGTAAGGAATAATGTCTTTCAATTGCCATTTTCTATGTTTCGTAGAATATCTTTAGATTTACAATAAAGTTTTGGATTATTCTTGAATATATTTACTGTTATTGTTACAATTAGGCAGTAGAGGAAAGGTGCCTCCTGAGACTACTCTTGCTGGTTCCCCTGCATCATTCATTTTCTAGTGGGATATACACGGCTCCACATAGACTTTTTTCAACAATTATTGTGGTATTTAGGTGTTTTTTTTCCACTTTTTTTTTAAGAAATGAAGGGGATCTACCCAAAAAGGACATAGACAACAATGAAAATCTGACCATATTCTTCCACATTTTAGTAAGAAAATAATTTTGAATGATTGTGACATTATTGTGGATGAGCTCAGGTTTGGACTGAACCCAGACCGAACCTGAGCTCCTCTGAACATGGAAGGAGCTCCCCTGAACACAGAAGGAAGCACCTTCTACTGCCACCCAATCAACTGTGGCCAAGGAATTCCCAACCCACAGCTGTACATATGCAGGCAGTGACATAGTTGACCTTTTATGGTCACATGTTTTTTGTTTGTTAATAGCATTGACCGAATATGGCCATGTAAGGTCTATGACATCAGCACCCTGCCCCTTTGTTTATGTGAAGCTGCAGGGCAGGGATTGGGTGGGTGGCCCATGGCACTCCCATGTTAGAAGGAGGTCAGTTTCGGATCGCGTTCAGTCTGGACGTGAGCTCATTCCTAATCATCATTAAAGAAACAATACCGGCTTTCCTGGCCTTAAGGGAAATCATTCTAATGAGAACACAGACAGTAATGACAACTCAACAGAGGTTGTAAGTAAAGTAGCGAAGTATATACTTATTTACTGTCACTGTGACATCAGACGAAGGAAAAAGAAGAACATTTGTCACTGGGGCAGGAAGACAGTGAGGAATAGAAACCTGATAAAGGTTCTTACCCTCCCATTGCTACTAAAAGGTGTGAGTATCTGACTCCATTGGGTAAATTAGCAATCGTTTTATTTTCCTAAGGCATCCTGCCACCAGAACAGAACATCCCTCCAAGGAAAATCTATCCAAGAGGGACACAGCAATAAACCCTGACCAAGTGTCTAACCCCACCCCACGTTCTACAAAATTTAAGGTTTTGACTAGAGATGGGCTTCAAGAGTAGTAAATGTTTCGGTACATATATGTTTTTTTTTAAACAGATATAAAATGACCAATGATTACCTGTCTGATTTGGAGTTTTCTGCATCCTGATATTTAAACAGACTATAGAAGTGTGGCTTCCTTCCAAGTGACTAGTTTTCATCCCCTCATATTTCTCTCTGCCTGTTGAAGGAAATCCCATTTCAGTCCAGGCATACCTGGACATCCTCGTATTAGATATTAATGTTTTACTTCCTTTTATTCTCCTTGATGTAATTAACTTTGTAGTTGTCTTTCAAGAGGTATTTTATTATAATAGTTTTTATTAAATCAATGTTTAACTTTTAGTTTTTCCTGGAAAAAAAGATGTAAAAAATGAGCCATAATGTAGAGGTATGACAACAACACTGTACAGAGCCAAGCATGACTTCAGTAATCTAATGGAAAGTAGCACCTAGAAACAGTGACCATAGAAGTACAGAAGGAACATTGGAAACGATATTCTGCATGGTTAGATGATGAAGTTAGAAACTGCTGTTAACCATATTGACACAGCTTATAGAAACTGAATTTTCAGCTCTCTTGAAAACTAAAAACACATATTCTATATTATTTACAGTAAAGTGACAAACATATTTTCTCTGGTTTTCATTTTGCAGTTGTGTCATAAATATATCAATCAAACAGTTTACAGTTTTGCACAGACAGAAAAAAAATAGGCTACTCTATATATCAGGTGTTATCATTTTACTTAGAAATATAATTATCAAAACTGGCTTGTACAGGGCATTCATTTTTTTTATCAGTGGTATTTGCCAGACATATATTATGGTCTACAATTAAAACACTATAGATTCATACAAGAATTTTCACTTTATTCAGAGGTACAATAAATCATGAACAAGAGGACATTAATGACAAAACATATCTTAAAACCTGTCTATTTTTACAGCTTTCCTAAATAGCTGACAATTTTTTTCACCCCATCCTTTCACAAGGCTCCTAAAAGCTTTCTCGTGGTATATTTGAGAAATGATTAAATGCCTGACATCCAGGAGTAACACAAATACATACAAATTAAAGAACAGAGAGAATAAGATGTGCAATGTGTTTCCCTGAACACAGATGTATCAGATGATGAAAGTCGACTTGTTTTCTGTAGTCTAGAAGTAATTCCATTTTGGTTTCCAACAGATGGTTGGTGAGAGGCATGGGTTACACAATCTGAGCATACAGTCTGAGACACAGAGACTGAGTGACAGTCTCTGTGTGAAAGACCACTCCCTAAACCCGTGAAGTGTGATAGAGCCACAGATAATACGTCAGTACAGACTTATTATTTTTTAAATTAATATTTTCAGTTTGTGATCTGTTTTTGACCTTTTATGGAGATTAATAAATCTGTACTGGATATTATCTGTTTGTGGCGTTCTCACTCTTTACATGTTCTGTGGACCACTTTGGGGACCCATGGAATATACATTAGGATAAAGAGGTGTCTCCTGACATGAAAGACCATACCAGACCATGTGCACTTTTGGGACCAGCGCTCAGCCAACAATTATTTTGAAGCCCACCGCTTGACCACTTTATACTTACACCTCCAGCAGTCCCCTGTCATTCCTTCCTTGGTCACAGCTGCCTCCAAATACCTGGTGCTGGCTAGTGTCGGAGCTCAAAGAGAGCGGGAATGTTACACCCATCATCATTGGACAACAATCAGGCCCAGTATTTGGCTGCTAGCCTCCAATACTGCATCATGGGAGGAGGTCACATGCCCCTCCATTTACAGAATAACTGGGTATTTTGCAGTGGAGGCCATATTAAATGGATGGGTTGGGGAGCCCTGGAGAGGCGAGTATAAATAATTAAAAAGTGGGCTTTACAGAAATACTGTCACTTTGCCCAGAACTGGAAAATTCTTAATTTACAGAATAACTAGGTATTTTGCAATGAAGGCTATAGTAAATTGATTGGCCTACAGGTATGTCATCTAAACCAGTGCTTCTTAAAGTGTGGGTCGCGACCCCATATGGGGTCCCGCAAGTGAACAAGGGAGAGACGCTGGAGAGAGACTCTGACAGACGCTGGGGAGGGAGGGAGAGTGAAAGTGACTGGTGCTGGGGGGAGAAGAGGAGAAAGACAGTGACTGGTGCTGGGGGTGGGGAGAATAGGAGAGAGACAGTGACTGTTACTGGGGGGGGAGAGAGAGACACCGACTTACGCTAGGGGAGGGGGGAGACACCGACCGACGTTGGGGTCCCTTAAAATTTTCCTCGGCCAAAAAGGGGTCACGAGTGGAGAAAGTATAAGAAGGCCTGATCTAAACTAATCATATTTGTGTAATATGGGCAATCAGAGGCCCCATGACTGACTAATAACCTTTTAAGAAGCTGAACTTAGCCTGATTTTGCTAAGATATGGGATCAAATACCGTTTTTATATTGTGTTACTTTCCAATATATATAAAACATATGATGGGATCTGGTATATATAGAATAGGTTGTTTTCTAAATCCTTCTATTCAGATGCAGTCAACATAGGAAAGAATAGAGACAGAAATAATGGCAGTGACATTCCTTCCACAAATAACCAGCCATGCATGAGCATGTTTGTCTATCTATCTCCTGCCTGGAATGCCCACAGGCCTGATGACTCAGTTTAAGTGAATGGAAATAGATCTAAATATGTCTTGAGCCATTGGAAGGGATGTTTTAATAATTGTTTAGGGTTTGACTATGTTTCTATTTATTATGTTTCAGTTCCTATGCTTTTTAAGTAAGAAAATTATCTTGGTAATTACAGAGTAGGTATGAGGTTAGGGTTCGCTGCTACC
The DNA here is from genome assembly GCF_000935625.1 of Nanorana parkeri. NCBI lineage: Eukaryota > Metazoa > Chordata > Amphibia > Anura > Dicroglossidae > Nanorana > Nanorana parkeri. Next base: position 18,924 of record NW_017310236.1, read on the forward strand.
ATGGGTTCAAGATGAATCTTGCATGTACAAGATGCTGTGGGAGACAGCGGGGCTGTTGTAGTAGAATTCTGCAGCTGTTAAAGCTTCCTCAGTGTTCTCCCTTTCTTCAATAGGTGACACGCATGGATGGTCTTCCGCATTATCCTCCCCCACTACATAAATGGCTCTACTTTATCGCCGGAGCCCACTTTGGAGTGAGCTCCATCTGCTTTAACATCACCGCCTCCTGCTGCTTCCTGCCTGATGTGTCCTTCCAATATGGTCAGGACACTATCTTCCTTATCTTCAATATCCAGAGGGAGGATCATACTCCTGCAGAAAGTCAAAGATTGTATATCGTGTGAAATAATTCCACGGACATCTCATTGCCTTTTTGCAGGGCTATGGCAGGATGACGAGGAAGTAGAGGGTGCATTAGCAGCAGTTGCAGGGAACTGACTGCTCTACACCTGGAATGAGAATGAAGAGGGAGGCTTTTTCAGCCACCTTTTTTTGTGCATTCTTTTTTTGACATTTTGTTTAAACATTTAAAGAAGATCTTCAAGAAATTGTTTTATTAACATTTGCAGTGGGGCTACCCCTGCAATGCAAAGATTAAGTACTCTCTTTTATCTAGGGAGAAAAATAACAAATGTATACTCACCTGATGCTCTGAGCTGGCCAGTTGTCACAGAGCTCCCTCCAGCTGTCCCTTCATCTGCAGAAGCATTGGAATGTTCCTCAGCATCCTCACGTCTTTGGAACTTGATGATTTACGGGACCTGAGACTGCTACAGAGGAGGGGGAGAGACATTCTAGGGACCGGTCTAAGAAGAAGCTGGCTCTGAGCTTTGGGTGAGTCTAAGTTTTCTTTTTAAACCTAGACACAAATAAGCACTTAACCCATTGTGTAGGGAATTTTCATGATCCCTGTTGATCACCTGGCTAGCCACCATTTTGTGTGAATTTTGGCCATTTTAAGTTGACATGTATCATGCTTGCTGAAACAACAAATATAGGCTTTTGCATAATCATTATGACATGGAGATGCGTGACAAGACTTCAGACTTCAGGGTATAAGCTTTTGCATAGTCACTATGACATGGGGTTGCGTGACAAGACTTCAGGTTACCGAGAACAAAGGGGGCCCACTAGATCGACCCACTCCCTCTGCATCTTATCAAAAGAAGAACAGACCTGACTTGTGCAATTTACAAAGTAGCCAATGTTAATGTTAATATGTTAATGCTTGTTAATGCTTGATCTTTATCCAGTTGTGTTCATGTTATAAAAGCTTTACGATCTAAGGGGGGGGCCTTGGTGGTCTTCTGACTTGTAAGCTGACCCCCACACGTGTGTCAATAAAGCTTATCTGATATGGACCTACTCACAGAGGTTGCTGCATCTGTCTTTTCGTCGACCCAGTACACCTTTCAGTGCGGGGTTAGCCCCACTGCAAGGGTTAATTACCTGGAATTCTTCTTTAAGACAATGCAATGTGGTACTGTGAAAAAGAAGCTCACAAACTATACTATTAAACTCTCATGCCACTGTTCAATTTCTAAGATGTTGAGGTCTTTAGAGTTACTTTTCTTTTTTAAAGTGAACTTTCCTAAAGCTTTTAGATCGGTTATGGCTGCTCCTCCACCAGTTCACCTATTATAACTTGATAAAAACAAACAAGTGTTGCAGATAAAACTACTTAAAAAACAAATTTTCAAGTTGAAATGATTCAGGATTGCGGTACTGCTGCTTTATTTAGGCCAAGCTAAATATAAAAGTTTAAAAATCAGTTACACATCCAAAATATATGATGCTAGAATAAGTTGTCACTGAATCTGTCTGGGAAAATCTCACTCGTCCATAACGCCACAAACAGCCTAAACACTTCTTCCAAGCAGGTAGATTAAAGGATTAGTGTTTTTTCCCATGGTGCCATCAAATTTGCAATAAAAGACCTTCTCCTTGCTGTATGTTATTTTTTTTTAAACAAATTTTGCTTGGTTAAAGGTTTCTGGTGACAGTGTTCAGCTCCCCATGCCCTTTTTTGACAAAAACTTGCATATTATTCTTGAAAAATTGCCAGAATTCAATTTGATTTGCAGCTACATTCAGGCCTGGTAAATTTCAAGTAGGATTCAGTTTACCCCTGCAAATCACACCCATGCAGTTAGATTAGAGAGCAGTGAACCAATTAGACAGATTGTGATTTAAGCCAAATGAAAAACTGGTGGGTGGGGGAAATGTTTAAACATTATCTATCCTCTTTCCACTTATTTTAAAAATAAGAGTTGATCAGTTAGCAACAGATTAGGATTTAACCCAGATTACCTTTCGTTGAGAATCTGTGAACTAGAGACCTAGCATACTTCTAAAAAGAATGCATCTATACTACTTATATTACACATGTTTATGGTGGGCGTGTCAACGATGTCACTGCGTTGTATCACGTCCACTGCCCCAGTACCAGGAAGTGTGAGGATACCTTTTGGCTGCCCTATCAAAAGGGGAAGGTGCTGCATGTTACTGAGTGGAGCGGTTTCTAGAGGATTGCTTTTATACATTGGGATCTAATACCTTTGCTTATGTAAGTTTTTATAAATAAAGTTTTGAAGATTTTACACTATGCAGTATTTGTATTTCTCCCTTTGAGCTGCACTTGATTTATAGTTGAACATCGGATACTAGTAATAACAACTTGTTGTGGACCTGGATTGATGCTGCAGGAATATAATTGAATGCTACTGACCATTTATTTTATATGGTCCATCCTTTGTCTGGTGAGTGTGGTGTGGAATGCAATGTAAAAACACTGTTTGGAATTGAGCTGCACTGCAAGCAGTTGGTAAATGTGATGAACATTGGACTTACACACACCATATATCTATGTGGATATTGGATTTTATACATTTACATTAATTTTCGGTTTGTAAATTATTGTTTCAGTATACTGTATAAATTAGGGAGGTGCTGATCACTGATTAGCACTTGCAGCTGTTATTTTTTTACTTTGCAAATGATCAGGGTAGGAGCGCTGATTTGTTTGATTAGAACTAATCAAATCCTTGCAGCCTAGGGATCACCCACTGAAAGGTAAGTCTTACAAGTGGAAGTTGGGTTGTTAGAGGTCTACAAAGTAGCCATCAGCAAAAATACCCCAATACTAGTAGTATACCAAGTTTTTTTTCATTGAAATTGTATTATGCAGTGGAATTTGGTATATGGTATATTTATTTTGATGGTTCATGATTTTTTTTAATTTTTTTTTTATTTATCCTGCCCATCAGAATAGGCACAACCTACACTTGCTAGCATAGATGCGGAAGAGTAGAGTCTGGAAAGGAATGCCTAGGAAGTTTATATTTATTTTCTGAAGAATCTGTAGGGAATCTTTTCTATACTCTAGCAAAATAAAAAGCAGAGGTTACAATTTTGTATAGTTATGATCATCGAGAATCCTCTTTGCTGAAAGTCTTATGTAATGTAAACAATAGACGGCGTGCTTAGCAGTGTTGATATAGTATGTGGTGTATGCTGTGAAAATGAGCTGCACCATTTATGTTATATATCATCATTAAAGGAGTAGAATCCCTGGCACTCTGATGTGTATAATTTTTCATTGTATTTTAGTGTTTTAGAATAAATGAAAATGTAAATAAAAACGTGATATACACTATTCATTTCATTTCCTATTTCCTTGAGTGCTATAAATGTTGCTTGTTGTAGTTTGTTCTAAATTACACCGGGTTGATTGTGTTTTATTTTTAACACCATGCTTGTTAAACTTTGTATTCAGTATGACATACCTATATTATAATAGTGAAACAAAGCACTCAGCATTTCAAAGGCATGAAGTCATCAGAAAGAGTTTTATAGATGGCAGACTAAGATGTTTAGGACATGGCACACTGAGATAACTGTTGCATGTTATTGATAAATGACATTTACAGTACTTTATAAGGAATTTAGCTGAGATAAGAGAAGTAAAAATTGTAGGTCCAATCTTACCGGACAGCAGTTGGGAAACTTGCTGAATACTTTTTAAGCTGGGCCAATTAACAACACAGTTACATCAGTTGCTGCTCGGTGAATAAACTGGTCACACAAAACTGTAAAAGAGATTGCAATTATGTTTCTTTTACACTGTGTTTTATACATGAAGTGCCAATATGCCACAATTTAAATGATCTGCTATGAAAGCCTTAGTAAACAAAATTAAATATAATAGCATACCAAATGGAAAAGAATGTAAAATCTCAAATATTGTGAACTGGGGTAACACTCGTTGTCAAGCTGGGAGTTTAAAAACAAATCTCTTTTCATGTTTTATTTTTATCGCAAGGTCTGAGCTGACTTACACTGCCAAAACATACTCTGCTGTGAGTCTCATTTTGTAAAACGCTAAATATGTTTCGGAGACTTGAACATCCGGAATTCATTCTTTGTCTGCGACCTTTTATGACTTACACACCAATGTTATATGGTGCAGTAAAGACACCTAAACATAGCTAGACAGCAATGATCAAATCCACATGGGGAATGTTATTAGACATCTGTGTTTTTTATTTCTACTTAAGTCTGCCCTATTTGCAATGCATTGGGTGCTCAATATGCTATTATTTTTCTTTGTAATGTGATGTTTTTTCAGGCTGGAAATAATCCAGAATTGTTTTTCTAAGTATATTACATTCTAACTTAAAAGAGTAGTTTATTGGTAATGTCCAGTAGCATTTAAAGACTGTCTGTATTTATCTTGCATAAAAAACATGCTAAATCAAGTGTACAAAGCACACACCTTTTCAACCCAAGAAGAAAAATTTAATATACTGCAGCAAGTACAAAAAATGTCTGTTGATTTTGCGAGAAATGAAGTATCTTTCTCATAAATTGAACTGAAATAACAATAATGCAACATATTACCTTTTTATTTTGGGGTTTAGATACACTTTAAGCAGTTATGTAAAAAAGAAACTATTGTGAGAACACTAAGAAGCGATATGGTGCCCTGCCACTAAATCATCTATTTGCTCATTCAACAAAGAGAAGCAGTACAAATTACTGTATCATTGGTATCATACACCATAGTTTTTGCACTCCCTCTTCCCAGCTGCTTCTCCCATGTGTTGGCAATGTAACTTCAATCTGGGCTGTTTAATACATATTTGCTGGTCTTGTCCACATATACAACCCTTCTGGAGGTCAGGCCCAGCGCTACCGCAAGGCAAGTCAAGTGGCCGCCTGAGGGCACTGAAGGGGTGAGGGTGGAAAAAACAGGGCATTTTGACAAGTACTTGTCAAAATGCTCCGATGCTTGAACTATGTTTTTTTTCCCTTCACCTACCTTCGGTGCGGGAGAGCAGCAGCGAGTCAGCGTTGGTCCGGCGGGAGGAGCATCGGGTGGGGTCCTAATTTAGCTGCCCGGCGACTGCCAGAGGATCCCGACACGTGCGGCACCTCTGGGCAGTCGCCGGCCAGCTAAGTTAGGACTCCACCTGGAGCTCCTCCCACCGGACGAGTGCTGACTCGCCTCTGCTGTCCAGCACAGCGCTGACTACAACCTCACCAGCGAGGCACCTTCATCAAGCAGTAAGTGAGGACAAGGGGGGTCCCTATTAAGAACTAATGATTATTAGCAGGTGATAATTGTACATCTATTGTCTGCAGTGTGTACTCTATATGTAATACATATAGAGTACACACTGCAGACAATAGATGTACAATTATCCTCTGCTAATATGAATGGATTCAATGATCCATAGTTCATAATATGTACATAACATGTAGTTGTACTACGGATCATTTAACCCATCCATGTTAGCAGAGGATAATTGTAAATCTATTGTCTGCAGTGTATACTCTATATGTAGTACATATATACAGTACACATTCCCAATACACTGCCGGCAATAGATTCACAATTATCCCCTGCTAATATTAATGGGTTAAATGATCCATAGTACAACTACATGTTATGTACTATAGATCATTTAACCCATTCATGTTAGCCGAGGATAATTTTAAATCTATTGTTGCAGTGTACTCCATATGTAGTAAGTAGTACATGTACATTACACACGTCCACTACACTGCAGCAATAGATTTACAATTATCCCAGGCTAACCTAAATAGGTTAAAAGATCCATAGTACATAATAGTACACAATATGTAGTTGTACTATGGATCATTTAACCTATTCATGTTAGCAGGGGATAATTGTAACACTATTACTGCAGTGTACTGGATGTGTGTGCTGTATATGTGCTATGGATCATGATTTAACCTATTCATGTTAGCAGGGCAGAATTGTGAGCGCCTCCCACAAGCTGAGCACCGAGACGTGATGCAGCGATCCAGCCCAGCGACGACTACAAGAGGCACCGTGTGAGGCATCAGGGATCGGAGTGAAACTGTGAGTGAGGGAAGCTGAGACACGGCTGGCTGTAAATCTATTGCTGTAGTGTACTGGACATGTGTAATGTATACATATATACAGCACACACCACTACACTCCAGCAATAGATTTACAATTCTCCCCTGCTAACATGAATAGGTTAAATCATGATCCATGGTACATAACATGTAGTTGTACTATGGATCATTTAACCAGTTAGTGTTATTAGTATTAGTGAATAGGGAGTGCAGCTAGTGTTAGTGGAAAGGGAGTGCGGTTAGTGTTAGTTTATGGTCCTGCTCAACATATTTTGCGGTTCTCCGTACTGTTACGGCGGTGTGGGGCAGCGCAAAAATGCACCTTCGCCTGTGTAAGCAAAAATCCTTGCACCGGCCCTGCTGGAGGTTGGTTAAAACCCCATTAGAATGACTTACACAAAATATTTTGCCTATTTCTCCTCTCCTCTACTTGTGGGGTCTTCTCTTTTTGCACTTGAATAAATATGATACAAGATTAATCATACATATTTTGACATCGGCCTGTTGCCTCATAGCCTTGCAATGATAACGTACATTCCCTTCTTCCAAACTTGAACTTTACAGTCGTATAAAAGATGTGCAGAGTAGGGAATACCTGACAGCTAGACTAAATTATACTCTACCATTGTACAATAAAATTTGCGAAGCTTGGGACTCTGGAAGGACAGTTGTCCTAGCAACTTGTACTTCTATAACGCTTTTGATCTACTATATTGATATGGGATGCCCTTGCTGACTTTTCTTATATCTTTTATATTCCAGGGGAGATTGGTCTTTCTGTTTTCTTTCTATTCTCTTTTATCCGGTGAATCTATATTTCTTATTTATTTTACTTTTTCTCATATTCTTCTTCTATCTCTATTTACTTAGGCTTAACATGGGATGATTTCCACCTAAACAACTTTTCCTTTATTATACTAAATATTGTATGTACTACCTTATGTTTTAACTTGATCTTATTCACTACATAGATTATTGGAAAGTTTTGGTATTTTCCTTCTGAGACAAACCTTATTTTTCTTACTACTTGAAGTTTTTATGTTTTCTATATTACTTATTAGACATGTGCGATTCGTTTCGTTCCGAATCGAAATTCGGACGAATTTTCGGAAATTCGGACATTCGGATGTATCCGAATTCCGAATTACAGACATAATGAATGCAAACGAATCCGAATTTCCATTTCCGAAATTCGGTAGCGGTAGTTCGAACGTTCGTTTCCTTTTCGGTTCCTATTCGTTTCGTTCGTTGGAGCAAAGTGACATTAGAGAAGGAGAAAAATATTTTTCCCCACTCAAATGTCACTTTGCTGCAAACGAACGAACGAAACGAATAGGAACCGAAAAGGAAACGAACGTTCGAACTACGGCTACCGAATTTCGTCCGAATCCGAATTCCGAATCCGAATTGACTTTCACACCCGAATCCCGAAAAACGAAAAAACACAAATCCGAATTTAAAACGAAACTAAACTAAACGAATTTTTTGGCAGTGCACATGTCTATTACTTATTGTTGAACATGGACCTTGTTATGGTAAGCTTATTTGGTTATCCACTTCACATATTTTTTTCACTGTTTTTGCTATTTTTTTTTTTTTCGTTCAAAAAGGTTTTTATTTATTTTCTTTTTTTCTTGCAATCAGATAGACAAAAGTATTTGTGCATACATCAAATGGTGATTACCAAATACAGTATAAGAATTATACAATACAAAGTAAAATTATGAACATGTAGGTAATCTTGGAGAAGTCCT
>NW_017310237.1:0-25117 GCF_000935625.1 Nanorana parkeri
TAGTGTGCCGCGGCACAGTGGTTGAAAAACGCTGATCTAGTTCACATGTTGTCATCTAGTGGCCTTTTGTGATATTGCACCTGTTTTTCCCTGATATCCCTGAGATCGATGACACAGTTCCTCTGTATGTAAGCCCCACCCTTCTTGTTGGTCAGTACTTCCTGTGTCATGGCCACAGCTAACAGCCACATGCAATCAGGACACATGTACTCTGCATAGTACCCTAGGAAAGGCATCATCTTTTGACCGCATAATACTGTAACCATTCAGCGCTGTGTTCCGGTTGTCTGCACGTACAGAATAAAGCAATCTTTGTGGATGAACGCGGTATTGGTGAGTTCAGCTATCTGACAATGAATGTCCTCAGTGATTGAATCTACTTATACAGGCCAGGCATAGAGGTCTCACAAGGGATACATCGCTATCACAACAATCGGAGTCAGAATAGGACCCGTCTCCCCCAAAGGGCTAGTTTTACTCTCATCAGGGAGCGTAACTCCAGCTTGTAGTCCCTAGATACCTCCTCCTGCACCCCAGTGTCTGACATGCAAGCTGTCTAAGTATCCTCAAAGGACAACAAGGCATGTCTGAGGACTGGGCAGACTGAGTGCCACACCTTCCGGCTCAGCTGGAAGCCAAGCTTGGGTTGGAAGTCTCTATGTGAAGGACGCAGAAGTGGAGAATGAAAAGGACTTTTTTTTTTTACCAGTAGGTGTAAAGAGATGTTGTCTCTTGAAGGCCATGCTGATCAGACACTCCTGAACCCCAGATTCCACAGTCCGGGACTATAACAACTGCCCTATGCATGTGTGCGGCTGAAGGGCAGGTCCACCAGAGAGCACACAGTTCTAGAGAGGGCTTCCAACCCCTTACCGCTGGGGTCCTCAGAGACAAGTATGTCCTCCACCAGTATGGTAGTCACCTTGTTAGGTTGGGACACTGATGGATCCACATTGGGTATAGACCAGCTTTGTATGAACTCCATCCCAAGCAGGTATAGGCTAATAAAGTTATTGGGAGGAGAAAGTAGCTTGTCGGGGTGTTTCCACTCTCCATAGAAAAAAAAGAGTTGAGAAAGTGGGTGAAATGGGAAAGTCTTCATCGTCCTGCAATTCCTCGGGGGAAAGCGGAGCAGTCAAAGAATGAAGCAACTCAGAATCAGAGTCTCAGCGGCTGAAGGCTGAGAAGCCACATAGGCAACAGATTAGCAGGAGAAATATTAGCACATATCAGAAAACAACAACAAAAAATACTTTATTTAGAGAAATACCCGTTATGTAAAATATTGATTAAAACAATTAAACATAATTGAACTTACACACAGTAAAAAGACATTTTGCTTGCACACTGAAAACCTTCATCCCATCATACCCCCCACGCTTCAAGATGATGTAGTGGGAGGTCTTACCCATTAAGTGTATCACCAATCAGGTGCACTCCTCCTATACACAGCTATTGGTAAATCTAAAACAGATAATAGAATTACATTGTAAAGTATCCAAATATTACATCTCCTCTCCCACAACTGAAAAAGCAAAACCAACCCCCAAAATAATTCAACACCTCTAGTAGCATCGTTACCCAATCAAAGGTACTTTATATATTGCTTTATAGGGTTTTTGTGCCTTCCTCTGGATCAACACGGGGCAATTGTGGGCGTAGCGTTCTGTTTAGGCTTTTCTTTTCATATCTCTATATGTTGAACTCGAAAGACTCGTGTCTGACTCAGGGCTGCCATCAGGGGGGTATGGCCGATATTAATGTAAGGGGCCCCGGTCGGGCACTAGCAGCGCCGGGCCCCAGCATCAGAGCAGGCTGGGGGACCATCAGTGCCGCTGCTCTACTGATCTCGGACCGACCGGAAGTGACATCACGTCACGTCCGGTGACAGAGGAGACCTGGTGAGAAGGTAAGAGGAGCTGGGAGGGAGGGAGAGGTGCAGCCCGGCCCAGCTCACCTGAGACCCCTGCAGAGACCACCATAGAGAGTATCAGATGGGCTGTGGAGCATTTATGGTGGGCTCTGCAGGGTCACTCTCAGGTATGCGAGGTCTCAGGTGGGTCCTGTGTCCAGCGGTTCACTAAGCCCCGCGTCCGCCGCGTCACTAAGCCCCGCGTCCGCCGCGTCACTAAGCCCCGCGTCCGCCGCGTCACTAAGCCCCGCGTCCGCCGCGTCACTAAGCCCCGCGTCCGCCGCATCACTAAGCCCAGGCTCAGTGTTCCCTGTACAGCACTGCGGTATATGTCAGAGCTATATACATGTATAATAATAGTGTGTGATTGGCTCAGTGTGTCGGCGGCCTAAAGCCGTGTAAGGGGCCCCAAAATTTCTGATGGCTGCCCTGGTCTGACTATGCAAATATGTAACAATTGTAAAAGAAAAAAATGAGAGAACACATTTTCAAAATGGAGATATATACAGGAGGTATGAGGTGTATATGGGAAGGTATGTACAGGGAATCATGAGGTGTATACAGGAAGGTATATATGGGCAGGTATTTATTGGAAGGTGTATACAGGAAGGTATATATGGGGAGGTGTATATATGGGGAGGTATTTATTGGGAGGTATATACAGGAAGGCATATATGGGGATGGGATAGCTGAGGGGGGGGGGTAGCGGGGGAGGGGCGGGGGACACAGCTGAAAGGGTCGAGGCTCACCTGCACACGGCTCCCAGGCTCTGTGCCGTTATTGGCCAGCACTCACCTGCACACGGCTCCCAGGCTCTGTGCCATTATTGGCCAGCAGGCTCAACGCCAGCTCCAGGTTTGGATGGGAACTTCCTAAGGCCGCTGCCCGGGCTGAAATCAGTCTGCAGTCTGCAGTCGGCCCTGGAAACATGACGGCTTCCGAGCTGGCTTAGCGCTCTGCTGAGTCCGGTCGGATCATCCACTGCTGCGGACTGCCGGGACCACACGGTGGGGCCAGCGGATGTGCCCTCCTACAGGTTACCCGGGCAAGTGGGCGGGACCTTCCTCCTTCAGTACAGGCAGCTTGTACCTGGTGTAGGCCCCCCCTGCTGACTTGATGGGGCCCGACAAGTACAGGAGGGCTGCCTGTACCATCCTGTTGGCAGCCCTGGCCACGGGCCCTCGTGGCAAAATGTTCAGACAGGCCCTGCCCAGAAATCTTTCATTTGCCGGGCCCCGCTTGTTACTGCTCGGCGGCCGGCGCCCCCCCGCCCCCGCATCTCGGTGCCCAGGGCAGCCGCACCGGCTGCCCCCCTGGTTGTTATGCCATTGCCACCATTGGAAGGTTGCCGACCATAAGGAGTGCAGGTGGTTCTTGGAAACAAGAGTGCATGCAAGAACGCATGTTACTCCATTCAGTGGAATGATATCAAAGTTGTGTCCCACAGTGTTTACCCCTTCCGTGGCAAGCCGGTAGGAAGTGGGAAATACAAATGAGGGAGCTTCTCATGTAAGGGAGTCTTCAGAGACATGTTAATGGCTCTGAACCTAAAAAACACTCCACAGGTAACTGTACAAAAAAAGTCTGGAAAGTGTTCAAGCAAAGCCCAATAAAGTTGCCCATACACTTGACGATCATACGAAAATCGCGGGTGATCCCGCGATCGTATGATAATCGGCAGGTGCATGGGCAGCGTGTGACCGCATTTACTGTACTTTCGTCTTACGAGCACGTAGCGTGATCGCAAGACGAAAGCAGAACGGGCCGGTGTGCACAAGCGCACACTGCCCGCTCAGCATTGCAATCATCGGCAAGCCCTCCCTTCAGCGGGGTGGGCTTGCGATGATCGCAAGTACGATCTGCCTGTTCAAGATGGGCAGTTTGTACGGAATTTTAATCACCTTACAACCATCGCACAACGAAAGTCTTGCAATGGTTGTAAGGTGTATGGGCAGCTTGACAGAGTCTCTTCTAGGCTCCCCCTGCAATGTTCAGCGGGGTCAGATCCCAGTACAACCAAGTCATGGGGGAGCCACAGCTGGGAGAAGCTGAGGAGACCAACTGCAGCTCGGGGTGATTCATCTCAATTGAAGAAAAAAAGTTCCTAGAAAAGAAAAAAAAAAGATAAAAAGAAGTCTTGAATAAGCGGAGATGGAAAACATGCCCGTTCTCTGTGGACACGAGCACAAAAAATGAGGCATGCTAATATTTCCATGTCTGGTCAGGTTTGGCCCACAGATTTTTTCGTTTGCCAGTGTCCAATATTCCTACAGGTGGCAATATAACCTGAAGGTTTCAGATGTCCCTCAATGGATGAGAGACACACAGAGGTTTTGGTTCCATACATTCTCAAATACACGTATAACCGCTTCCACGTCCTGACACTGTAAAGTGCGGTCCCAAACTCTAAACTATCTGAGCTCCCAAACTGGGACATATACAGTATACAGCAAAGCTTACATTGAGAACAGGCGTGCCTTGGCGGTAGCCCCTTCCTCCTTATAGGTGCAGTAACACATCAGGGCGTGCCAAATTTAAAAATGCAAAAGAAATGGCGGCCGCTCAGATTCAATGTTACTAGTGAAAAGGAGATGCATATTAGCCGGGCAATTCAATAATCAATATAAATATTCCCCGGCACTCGATCTGCTTAGTCAGCATAAAAAGATCTTATTCATGGATTTCAGACTTAGGTTTAAAACATCTATTTGCAGATACAGATAAAGCCGCACTGCGGCGTTAAGGCGCCTCTGTACAGTGTGGAACATAAGAGTCCCAGCCTGGGATATGTACTTCCTCCTACAGTTGGCTATTGGTTGTACTGACCAAATTACAGAATAATAATAATAATAAGCCCCCCACACATGGAACCACGGGTCTCACAGGAGTTCTGTATCCTAGCAAATATTTTTATCGGCAGCATTTGGGTGTCTCCGAAAATCGCTGATCGGCTCACACGCCAACTCTTCAGAAGTGAATGTCACAACTGGAACCTGAAAGAAGATAATTAGAGTTACTTCCACAATGTATACAAGATTTACTTTTTTTCCCCCAAAACCAAAAGGTAACCAAAAGTCTCACCTAGTACTGGCACTTGTTTGGGGGAGTTAGTATACAGGGAACATATGGCGGCCTGTGGTTCCTTGTTGTACACAGATGATCATCGTACATATTTCATAACGTTTCTATTTTGTCTTCCAAAGAATTATTATTGATTGTGAAATATTGATTGATTTTTTTAGGTCCGTATACACCCCTTCATGTAATTTCCCATAATAGAGAGTCAACCCAAGTCTCTCTGCTTCCCCTGTACCAGCTAGAGACGTGAGTGTGAGGTGAGGCATGCCGACCTTATTTTACTAGCCCCCTTCATGTGTGCTGGCCAGGCCATCCAAAAACAGCAAAGAGTGGGTCACCCAAGCACTGCAGGTAGAGACTGCGATCCCAGCCTGAGGTGGAGGGGTGTAAGCCTGAGGTGGAGGGGTGTAAGCCTGAGGTGGAGGGGTGTAAGCCTGAGGTGGAGGGGTGCGGAGGTGATCAGAACAGACTTCTTCATATGTGAATCTGTTTGTTCTCCATGTAATATAACTGAAAGCTTTCCATGTCCTAAATCCCATTTCACACGTGGCCTACACAACTAATATCATTGGGGCATTTATGTAAAGCTAGAACACAATATATTTTAGTCCTTCAATTACTTCACTCTCTTACCACAGATCAAACTTAAAGACAGATAAAAATATCAAATATCCTGTTATGTTTAAAAACGGACCCAACTCCCCAAATGATTGTATCCCTATCCAGTCCCGCCATTTACTAACCCCCCTTCCTTCACATTCATATCACAGATATCGAAAAAGGTTCTTTTCCAGCTTAAACATCCCACACATTCCTAATTACTCTCCGGCTGGGCAGATTGCTCAACTGTCAGTGTGTTATTCCTCCCTATGGGTCTCCTTGGAGGTAACAGAGAAAGCCCAAATTTATACAGATATGGATTGCTTTATAGTGCGAGGTTCAACCCTAAATACTAATCAGTATGACACTTGTTACCCAATATGTGTACTGACCCCATCCATGTGGCACCATGTATTCTCTCATATATACAAGCTGTGGGACCATGTATTCTCTCATATATACAAGCTGTGGGACCATGTATTCTCTCATATATACAAGCTGTGGGACCATGTATTCTCTCATATATACAAGCTGTGGGACCATGTATTCTCTCATATATACAAGCTGTGGGACCATGTATAACAGGCAGCTTGTACCTGGTGTAGGCCCCCCCTGCTGACTTGATGGGGCCCGACAAGTACAGGAGGGCTGCCTGTACCATCCTGTTGGCAGCCCTGGCCACGGGCCCTCGTGGCAAAATGTTCAGACAGGCCCTGCCCAGAAATCTTTCATTTGCCGGGCCCCGCTTGTTACTGCTCGGTGGCCGGCGCCCCCCCGCCCCCGCATCTCGGTGCCCAGGGCAGCCGCACCGGCTGCCCCCCTGGTTGTTATGCCATTGCCACCATTGGAAGGTTGCCGACCATAAGGAGTGCAGGTGGTTCTTGGAAACAAGAGTGCATGCAAGAACGCATGTTACTCCATTCAGTGGAATGATATCAAAGTTGTGTCCCACAGTGTTTACCCCTTCCGTGGCAAGCCGGTAGGAAGTGGGAAATACAAATGAGGGAGCTTCTCATGTAAGGGAGTCTTCAGAGACATGTTAATGGCTCTGAACCTAAAAAACACTCCACAGGTAACTGTACAAAAAAAGTCTGGAAAGTGTTCAAGCAAAGCCCAATAAAGTTGCCCATACACTTGACGATCATACGAAAATCGCGGGTGATCCCGCGATCGTATGATAATCGGCAGGTGCATGGGCAGCGTGTGACCGCATTTACTGTACTTTCGTCTTACGAGCACGTAGCGTGATCGCAAGACGAAAGCAGAACGGGCCGGTGTGCACAAGCGCACACTGCCCGCTCAGCATTGCAATCATCGGCAAGCCCTCCCTTCAGCGGGGTGGGCTTGCGATGATCGCAAGTACGATCTGCCTGTTCAAGATGGGCAGTTTGTACGGAATTTTAATCACCTTACAACCATCGCACAACGAAAGTCTTGCAATGGTTGTAAGGTGTATGGGCAGCTTGACAGAGTCTCTTCTAGGCTCCCCCTGCAATGTTCAGCGGGGTCAGATCCCAGTACAACCAAGTCATGGGGGAGCCACAGCTGGGAGAAGCTGAGGAGACCAACTGCAGCTCGGGGTGATTCATCTCAATTGAAGAAAAAAAGTTCCTAGAAAAGAAAAAAAAAAGATAAAAAGAAGTCTTGAATAAGCGGAGATGGAAAACATGCCCGTTCTCTGTGGACACGAGCACAAAAAATGAGGCATGCTAATATTTCCATGTCTGGTCAGGTTTGGCCCACAGATTTTTTCGTTTGCCAGTGTCCAATATTCCTACAGGTGGCAATATAACCTGAAGGTTTCAGATGTCCCTCAATGGATGAGAGAGACACAGAGGTTTTGGTTCCATACATTCCCAAATACACGTATAACCGCTTCCACATCCTGACACTGTAAAGTGCGGTCCCAAACTCCAAACTATCTGAGCTCCCAAACTGGGACATATACAGTATACAGCAAAGCTTACATTGAGAACAGGCGTGCCTTGGCGGTAGCCCCTTCCTCCTTATAGGTGCAGTAACACATCAGGGCGTGCCAAATTTAAAAATGCAAAAGAAATGGCGGCCGCTCAGATTCAATGTTACTAGTGAAAAGGAGATGCATATTAGCCGGGCAATTCAATAATCAATATAAATATTCCCCGGCACTCGATCTGCTTAGTCAGCATAAAAAGATCTTATTCATGGATTTCAGACTTAGGTTTAAAACATCTATTTGCAGATACAGATAAAGCCGCACTGCGGCGTTAAGGCGCCTCTGTACAGTGTGGAACATAAGAGTCCCAGCCTGGGATATGTACTTCCTCCTACAGTTGGCTATTGGTTGTACTGACCAAATTACAGAATAATAATAATAATAAGCCCCCCACACATGGAACCACGGGTCTCACAGGAGTTCTGTATCCTAGCAAATATTTTTATCGGCAGCATTTGGGTGTCTCCGAAAATCGCTGATCGGCTCACACGCCAACTCTTCAGAAGTGAATGTCACAACTGGAACCTGAAAGAAGATAATTAGAGTTACTTCCACAATGTATACAAGATTTACTTTTTTTCCCCCAAAACCAAAAGGTAACCAAAAGTCTCACCTAGTACTGGCACTTGTTTGGGGGAGTTAGTATACAGGGAACATATGGCGGCCTGTGGTTCCTTGTTGTACACAGATGATCATCGTACATATTTCATAACGTTTCTATTTTGTCTTCCAAAGAATTATTATTGATTGTGAAATATTGATTGATTTTTTTAGGTCCGTATACACCCCTTCATGTAATTTCCCATAATAGAGAGTCAACCCAAGTCTCTCTGCTTCCCCTGTACCAGCTAGAGACGTGAGTGTGAGGTGAGGCATGCCGACCTTATTTTACTAGCCCCCTTCATGTGTGCTGGCCAGGCCATCCAAAAACAGCAAAGAGTGGGTCACCCAAGCACTGCAGGTAGAGACTGCGATCCCAGCCTGAGGTGGAGGGGTGTAAGCCTGAGGTGGAGGGGTGTAAGCCTGAGGTGGAGGGGTGTAAGCCTGAGGTGGAGGGGTGCGGAGGTGATCAGAACAGACTTCTTCATATGTGAATCTGTTTGTTCTCCATGTAATATAACTGAAAGCTTTCCATGTCCTAAATCCCATTTCACACGTGGCCTACACAACTAATATCATTGGGGCATTTATGTAAAGCTAGAACACAATATATTTTAGTCCTTCAATTACTTCACTCTCTTACCACAGATCAAACTTAAAGACAGATAAAAATATCAAATATCCTGTTATGTTTAAAAACGGACCCAACTCCCCAAATGATTGTATCCCTATCCAGTCCCGCCATTTACTAACCCCCCTTCCTTCACATTCATATCACAGATATCGAAAAAGGTTCTTTTCCAGCTTAAACATCCCACACATTCCTAATTACTCTCCGGCTGGGCAGATTGCTCAACTGTCAGTGTGTTATGCCACCCTATGGGTCTCCTTGGAGGTAACAGAGAAAGCCCAAATTTATACAGATATGGATTGCTTTATAGTGCGAGGTTCAACCCTAAATACTAATCAGTATGACACTTGTTACCCAATATGTGTACTGACCCCATCCATGTGGCACCATGTATTCTCTCATATATACAAGCTGTGGGACCATGTATTCTCTCATATATACAAGCTGTGGGACCATGTATTCTCTCATATATACAAGCTGTGGGACCATGTATTCTCTCATATATACAAGCTGTGGGACCATGTATTCTCTCATATATACAAGCTGTGGGACCATGTATTCTCTCATATATACAAGCTGTGGGACCATGTATCCTCTCATATATATCAGCTGTGGGACCATGTATCCTCTCATATATACCGGCTGTGGGACCATGTATCCTCTCATATATACCGGCTGTGGGACCATGTATCCTCTCATATATACCGGCTGTGGGACCATGTATCCTCTCATATATACCGGCTGTGGGACCATGTATCCTCTCACATATACCAGCTGTGGCACCATGTATCCTCTCATATATACCAGCTGTGGGACCCTGTATCCTCTCATATATACCAGCTGTGGGACCATGTATCCTCTCATATATACAAGCTGTGGGACCGTGTATCCTCTCACATATACCAGCTGTGGGACCATGTATCCTCCCATATATACCAGCTGTGGGACCATGTATCCTCTCATATATACAAGCTGTGGGACCATGTATCCTCTCACATATACCAGCTGTGGGACCATGTATCCTCTCATATATACAAGCTGTGGGACCGTGTATCCTCTCACATATACCAGCTGTGGGACCATGTATCCTCCCATATATACCAGCTGTGGGACCATGTATCGTCTCATATATACAAGCTGTGGGACCATGTATTCTCTCATATATACCAGCTGTGGGACCATGTATCCTCCCATATATACCGGCTGTGGGACCATGTATCCTCTCATATATACCAGTTGTGGGGCCATGTATCCTCTCATATAGCGGCTGTGGGACCATGTATCCTCTCATATATACCAGTTGTGGGACCATGTATCCTCTCATATAGCGGCTATGGGACTACATATCCATCTTCCTGACTGTTTTAGCTTCTGAGAGAGTGGCCAGTTCCAGTATGTCTGAAGTCACTGGAAGCTTAGATATGATATGAGAGGCTGGAGATCACTTGTCTGATATTGTCCAAATGCTAACATAAATATTATACTGAATCCTAGAAGTTTGCACTTCTCACATAATACTTACAGCTGTATGTTCAATGCCAGGCCGTGGAGAACGTTGTGCTGGAAAACAAAATGGCGGACACACATGACACTGATCTACTAACAAGTGCCAAGCACAGTAGACGTGTATCCACTTCAAACATCCAATCATGTGAGATATCAGCTCTACTTTTCCCCTAATTCCCCCCACACAGGTTTGGATGATGGAGATGCACACAGGCTCACTTTACAATGTAGTAAATTAGGTCAAATTATCTTTTATATAGCCGCCAACAGTTTGCGCAGCGCTTTACAATATAAGGAAGACATTACACTCACAATACAATTCAGGACAAGATGGTAAGGAGGGCCCTGCCCCTGAGGGAAACGGTGGGGAAGTGATACATGAGGAGTAGTGATGGGCTCGGACATGTTGGCAGCTACACGTGCCGAGCCTGCCAGGAAGCTGACAGCGCCAATCACAGGTACTGAGACATTATCCCAGTCCGCAGCTGCAGAGATCGGGAAATGTCTCAGTGCCTGTGATTGGCCCTGTCATCTTCCTGGCGGGCTCGGCGCCTGTAGCTGCCAACACGCCCAAACCCATCACTAATGAGTAGGTAGCTGTGTGGGGATGAAATGTTTGAGGACGTGATAGTGAACATAATTACTTATCTATTTCCCAAATCCCGCTCCACTAATGAACAGTTTTATAACATACATAACGTATGAGCTCCTCCACCCAATACAGACAATCCAGTCTGCCCGAATCCAACCAAAATGTAATCCCCCACTATCTCTCAGGCGGTATTTTATTGGTGATCTGTAGCTGCCCACATCCCGGGGCCATGTTATGAAGGTCTCATTCGTTCTGCGGGATCTTTCATATTTGGAGGAAACAGCAAGAGGAGTGAAATGAAACATCTTCAACATTACAGGACACGTCCACTCACTATTATTACCATGACCTGGATAATGAGAACCTGTACAGAATAACAAGATGACATGGAGTAGTTGTGCTCCCCCGGGTATTACCGTTCACTGAAGGTTCGCTCACACTGCCCCCATTTTGTTGCAGCTTGCTGTTCTGCAACACTGGCGGAATATACTGAGAACCAATAAACCAATACCGCTTTATATACAATTCCCTCCGTTATCACCAATACTCCTAAATAAAGTGTCACATATAGAACCTTCAGAACAATTTATTAAAGGAGAACTATGAGGGGGGGGTGCTTTTCACTCACCTCATAGTTCTAGCCGACCTGTGACAATGACAATATACCGCTGTAGCTCGCGGTATACTGAGACGCCGCAGCTGAAGCTGATCCCGGCAATTGTGCCAGGATCCGCCCAAAAAACCCCCCCCCCCCCTCATAGTTCTCCTTTAATAAATTGTTCTGAAGGTTCAGTATATCTTAGTATATCTTCCACTACATTAGGGATTGCTGGATTATCTGGAGAGAAAAAAATTACGAAAGTCAAATCATTACAATGTTACTCACCTCTACGTCTCATCACATATACCACCGTTGACACTGCAATCATCACTATACACACTAGAGCTGTCACAGGAAGTAATATGCTTAGGATAGTTGGACGGATGTACATTGTTTTATCTGTGAGAAGAGAAATAAAACCGGTATAACAGACTGTGTGCTCAATACTGTATGTGAGGAATAGAACGAATATCATATCTGTCAGTGATTTTGAAAATACTGTAGGCAGAGATGGTCAGACACAGGGGTGGACTGACCATTCTGGCACTCGGGCACTGCCCAAGGAGGGGCAGCCATTAGGGGGCACGCGGCGGCTCTCAACTGTCTCTGTCATGCTGATGTCCTGCGATGCCGTCCTCCAGCCCAGCAACTCACTGAGGGCTGCAACTGGGAGGTACAGTGGCTGCCTGTCAGTGACAGGAGCTTAGGATGCCGCTGCATATCACTGATGTTCAGGGTCAGGGCAGACGGGGCCACCTATATATGAATGCCAGGTCCTGGCAAGGGAATTTACACAGAGGAAGTGGACCATCCAAGATTCTCCAGCATTTTATGTGAGCAATTATGTTGCGCTTGGTAGTGAGCAATATTCTTTACTGTATCACCTTTCAGTGTTTCTATCTCAATGGAAATGTTTGTTATATTAAGTGAAAAATAAATGAATAAATGGACAGAACAAAAAATTAGTAAATGGTGTAAAGTATATATAATAAAATTAATAAATTATAAACTGCACCTGTGTATTGTTCAGTATTTAGTTAGTTAAACATGTTTGTGATGTGACAATTAATAAACAATATTCTGTGATTAGGCTCTCAACCACAATACCTATATAAGTTGCATGTGCATTCAAATTGGTTAATTCCAGTTAGACATTTATTTGACTCAGAGTGACCAATAGTAATGGTTCGTTCTGACCTTTTGTGTTTTTTCGTTTTGGGGCGACGATAAATGTTTTATTTATGTAAGCTACCATCACTATTGCTCACTCTGAGTCAAATAAATGTCTAACTGGAATTAACCAATTTGAATGCACATGCAACTTATATAGGTATTGTGGTTGAGAGCCTAATCACAGAATATTGTTTATTAATTGTCACATCACAACATGTTTAACTAACGAAATACTGAACAATACACAGGTGCAGTTTATAATTTATAAATTTTATTATATATACTTTACACCATTTACAAATTTTTTGTTCTGTCCATTTATTCATTTATTTTTCACTTAATATAACAAACATTTCCATTGAGATAGAAACACTGAAAGGTGATACAGTAAAGAATATTGCTCACTACCAAGCGCAACATAATCGCTCACATTAATCACGTTTATACACATTGTTGCAGCTGGTGTTTTTCACATTTTTCCTAGCGCAACTAAATTGGTTTAAAGTTTCTCCAGCATTTTACATCTGTCCTTCAAAGAATGACATATGGTGAGCAAAAAAACTACACGATGCCTTTTTTTTTTTTGCTTCTTGTTGTTTTGTTATTAAGTACATTACAATAAAGGCTAAATTGTAGGGATGCACTAATACCAATACTACCAGACACCTCCTTGCTTCCTGATACTGGCGCATAACATTTTTAAATGTTACATAGTTACATAGTATTTGAGGTTGAATAAAGACATTAGTCCATCAAGTCCAACCTATTAGGATCTCATTCTAGGAGTACCTGTACCCCTGTATATTACGGTCCCTTAAGAAATCGTCCAAAAGTTTCTTGAACAATTCCACATTCTTTGCTGAAATCACTGTCTGTGGCAGTGAGTTCCAGACCCTAACTGATCTTACTGTGAAGAACCCCCTTCGCCCCTTGTGCTGGAATTTTTTTTCCACCAATTTTAGGTGATGGCCTCTAGTTTTTGTAACGGAGTTAATTTTAAACAGTTTATCGCTAATGTTGCTACCACCATTAAACATTTTGTACATGGAAATCATATCCCCCCTTAATCTCCTCACCTCTAATGTGAACATGTTTAAATTTAGTAGCCTCGTCTCGTAGCTCTGGTCCTCCATACCCCTAATTAGTTTGGTTGCCCTCCGCTGGACTTTTTCCAACTCAAGGACATCTTTTCTTAGTACTGGTGACCAGAACTGGACCGCGTACTCCAGATGAGGTCGAACCAATGATCTATAAAGTGGCAAAATTATAGACTTGTCCCTGCAATACATCCCCTTTTTAATACAGGACAAGACCCTGCTAGCTTTGTTTACAGCAGCCTGGCACTGCAAACTACCTTTCAGTTTGTGGTCTACAATGACCCCCAAATCCTTCTCCATTTCTGACTTCCCCAGCGGCATACCCATAATTGTATAACCCATTTGTTTATTTTTAATTCCAAAGTGCATTACTTTGCATTTTAGCGGCTGTTAGCGGCTTCCCTAAGGTCCCACGCTTGGAGGGGACCTCAGGCAGCCTTCTGGGGACCTGATGACAGTTGTTTACAGCGCCGATCTGGACAAACGTTTCCTCCTTCCCACCACTCACATCCTCCCGCAAGACGTCGCGCACAGCCCTGGTGACGCGCCACGCACAGTCCTGCTGACTCGTCGCGCACAGCCCTGGTGACACGTCGCGCACAGCCCTGGTGACACGTCGCGCACAGCCCTGGTGACACGTCGCGCACAGCAAATCATCAGCTCAGAGCTCAGACACATAGAACAAAGTGCGAGCTCTTGTGCACACACAAAGGGCCTATTCACACTACTATGGTGCATTAGTGCACCTGTGTTAAACCGCGCATTATAGTCCACTGCGTTATAGCAGAACATTCATTTGAACAGGCTGCCTAATGCACTAAAAAGGTGAATGCAGCATTGTTGGCAAGGTGTGTTGGGGTTTCATTAAAGGAGAACTATGAGGTGAGTGAAAATCACTCAGCCTCATAGTTCTAGCCGACCTGTGACAATGAAACTGTGACACGTCGGCTCAATAGATCGGGAAGTGAGCGAACCCATACCGTTGTTCGCTCACTTCTCGATTCTATGCCTGCAGAGAGCCGTGACTGTCACTCACGGGGGGAGGGTGCGGGTTCTGCTGGATCTGCCTCTAGATAGGCAGAGCCAGCGGTCAATCACGCAGCTGGGTGGATCCAGAAAGTAATGTTGGGATTCGTCCTGGCTGCGCCGTCTCAGTATACCGCGAGCTGTAGCTCTCTACATACTGAGCTTAGGATGACGGGAGGACGCTAGTTTGTGTCCTCCCATGACCCTTAGGAGAACTATGGGGAAAAACACTTACCTCATAGTTCTCCTTTAAGAATGAATCCCATTGAACTGGACAAATGTAGGTAAAGTGTGTTGCTGTGCGTTAGTGTGAACAGGCTCTTAACGTTAGTCATGTGATCTGCAGCCCCTCTCTTTGCATACAGTCCCCAGTGCTGCTGGCCTCCTAAGTGTATAGCTTCATCTTTGTATAATGCCTAAGAAAGGAACCGAATGGGTCCTGGAAGCTTGCATTTCCAGGTGTCTTTGTAATATCCCCCCCCCCACTTCCAGGTGTCATTGTAATATCATGGGATATATCCCTCCCCACTTCCAGGTGCCTTTCTAATATATCCCCCCCACTTCCAGGTAACATTGTAACCAGATAATCAATGTTATTCCCTTAACCTCTAAGTGGTCACAATGTTCTGGCTGATCGGTGTTGGTGCTTTTTGCTGTGACATACTCTTGTCAGCCAATAAAGATTAACCCTTAAACTCTAAACTGTCTACAATTCACCTTTCCCTGTAGAGTACAATGCAGTGCGGAGAGAAGTGTGATGTTGTGTGGTGCAGTATACGGCCTCTTACCCAGCACACGGATGTCTGTAGAGGATATTAGATAATGCGAGTCACAGTAACACCAGATCTTATACACACAGGAATCATCCTTCCGGGCCGGTGTCAGCTTCCAGCAGCCGCTCCTTGTGTCCAGGTGAAGTCTGGGGTCATGTGATTTAGTGAGGTTGTAATAACAATGAAGTTCCAGCAATGTCTTCTCCTTCCCTCCACAATGTCTGTACAGCTCCAGGATAACATCATCCTGAGGACACGTCATATCACATCCCGTGATGTCCGCTCCGCTCCGTACATACACCGGTCCGGATGACACGGATGTGATCAGGACACACAGGAGACCTGGAATAAAGGTAGAATCAATAAAATGGAATGATCCATCCAGTCTGCCCTCTTTTTTTCTAACTTACACAGTATGGATTCACTTCCTGTTGGCCAGAGGGAGGATCACCCTACATGTTAGTCCTGGTGACAGTTATCACTAAAAGTGAAAGAAAATCCCAAATTTTGGGTTGTCATCAGAACAGGAATAGTTGGGAAATCTCTCATTGGGGACACCAGGGATATCCTCTCACTTCCTGTTGTTGCCACTGGGCTTCAGTTCTACTTTAAGCTTTATTATTATTATTATACAGGATTTATAGAGCACCAACAGTTTGCGCAGCGCTTTACAATATAAGGAAGACATTACAGTTACAATACAATTCAAGACAAGATGGTAAGGAGGGCCTGTGGCCCCTGAGGGCTTACACTCTAAGAAGGAGGGGGAAATGATACATGAGGAGGGAGCTGTGTGGAGATGGTTTGAGAACGTGATGGTTGGGCGGTTAGGTTGAGGTGGGATCGGCTTCCCTGAAGAGATGAGTCTTTAGGGATCGCCTAAAGGCAGTCAAGGTGGGCAAGAGACGATGTGTGGTTATTAACTGACCAAGAGAGGAGGTGTAGATGGAGAAGAGAAGGGGTCCAAATACAGAGCCTCGGGGACCCCTACAGGAAGAGGAAGAGGAGGGGAGGATATACATTTGTAGGTGACACTAAAGGAGCACTTAGACAGGTAGGAGGAGAACCATGAGAGAGCAGAGTCTTGTAGGCCAAGCGAGTGGAATTTTTTGGAGGAGCAGCGGGTGGTCAACAGTGTCAAAAGCAGCAGAGAGGTCTAATAGCAGAGTAAGGAATAGTGGCCTTTGTGTTTAGCTGTTATTAAGTAATTGGTGAGTTTTAGGAGGGCGGTTTCAGTGGTGTTGGGGGGCGAAAGCCAGATTGTAAGGGATCGAGAAGGTTGTTATCAGCGATGTGGCGGCTCAGGCGGCTGTAGATGAGGCGTTCTAGGAGTTTGAAGGTGAATGGGAGTAAGGAGATTGGTCTGAGATTATTGAGGTCGGTGGGGTCCATTGAGGGTTTTTTGGGTATTGGGGTGACCAGGGCATGCTTTAGAGGGGAGGGAAAGATTCCAGTAGAGAGTGAGAGATTGAAAATGTGGGTAAGAGAGTGTAGGATAGAGTATGAAGGTGACCGAAGTAGCGGTGAAGGAACAGGGTCCAGGGGGCAAGTGGTGAGGTGGGTGTCAGAGAGAAGCTTTGTAACCTCCTCTGTGGTGACCGGGTCAAAAGAGGAGAGTGACAAGTGTGATGGAGGGACGGGTACATGAATAGAGGAAGGTGATTGGACAGTGGCGATCTGATCCCGAATTGTATCTATTTTGTTTTTGAAATGAATGGCGATGTCCTGGGCAGTCAGTGAGTTAGTGGGTGGTGGTGGTGGTGGAGGACGACGTAGAGAGTTAAAAGTAGAAAAGAGTTGGCGGGGTCTGGATGAGAGTGTGTTAATGAGAGTAACAAAATAAGTCTGTTCGGCAGCTCGGAGGGAGGAGTTATATTTTAGGAGGGCAGCTTTGTACAGGGTGAAGTCTTGCAGAGATCTAGTTTTTCGCCACAGTCGTTCAAGAGCGCGACTATGTCTCTTTAAGCTTCATCTTATCAATATCTTTTTGTAAGTGAGATCTCCAGAAATGGACAAATATTTCTAAATAAAGATCTATATAGAGGGATCAGGACATCCTTCCTCCTGCTGGGGATCCCTCTAGTGATAATAAAGCTCTATATAGAGGGATCAGGACATCCTTCCTCCTGCTGGGGATCCCTCTAGTGATAATAAAGATCTATATAGAGGGATCAGGACATCCTTCCTCCTGCTGGGATCCCTCTAGTGATAATAAAGATCTATATAGAGGGATCAGGACATCCTTCCTCCTGCTGGGGATCCCTCTAGTGATAATAAAGATCTATATAGAGGGATCAGGACCTCCTTCCTCCTGCTGGGGACCCCTCTAGTGATAATAAAGATCTATATAGAGGGATCAGGACCTCCTTCCTCCTGCTTGGGATCCCTCTAGTGATATAAATATCTATATAGAGGAATCAGGACCTGTAATGACCATGTCGGGGTGCAGATATGTAAAATAGTGGATTCCTGTAACTGAAGAGAAAAAAAAACAGATCATTAGAGGGAGAACCTTAGGCTGGACCTTACATGCTCAGTAAGACCCCAACACATTCAGAACCTTTATTATGGTAAGAACATTGTAATGAATTAACAGAGCCACAGTAGGGAGCATGTGAGCCCTTTGTATTCTTCACAGTAATACGGCATCACTACCAACTGTAATACAAAGCTCGTACAGCAGGGGGCGCTCAGTATTCATTGTTCTTCTACTACAAGCACAACAGTACTCAACTTTCCTAAATATGTTCTGCAACTATAAAACACATCAAACCTAGATCCTAAATTCTCAGTCTCCTTCTGTAAGGTCTTAAAGTGGAAGAAAAGGGGAAAAAGACAAATTATTATTATGCTTTTAATGTCAGAAGAGACTCGCACAGCTTCTTGTTACCATTCTGCAATTCCTTTTTTTCTGTATGCCGCGCAGCACACAGAGCCGGCATGCAGAGATGAAGTAACTCCTGTGTGCACACGTGGGGGTTATGCCATCGGAGCCCGACCAATCATGTGGCCAAAGAATGGAAACCCAGAAAATGATTGGGGGGGCGGGGGGGAGATGGAGACACCGGAGAGAGGGGAAAGCAGGGATCAGTGCTGAGGATACATTTTAAAACTGAACTTCGCGATAAGCAAATATTGTCCTCATACAAGTCATGTGTAGTCATGGGGGTTATTACTGCTCTGAACGGCACCAATGTTGGGGGTTATCGCTGCTGCCAACTTTACTGACTGACTCGGTTTTGGGTGCCCACTACATGTTTAATCTTGATACCTTCAAGGCATCCCCCCCCCCCACCAAAGCCACATGAGGAAACTACAGACGTTTTATTTGGCACTGATGTGGTTCAGTTCACTCCGGATTATTAATAGTGTTCCGCAATCCTTTGTTGATGTCTCTCCGTCAGGCTGTGTTTGCTGCTCCTTGGTTTCCCTCCCCTTCTTACCTGCGTCACCAGTACTGCTTTTTTTGGCTGTCCCTCCACTTCCCTCCCACATCTGTAGATTTGTATTCCCAGCCTAGGTGCCGCCATCGCTCCTCCTCCAGTCTCACATACAGCGACGGACTCATTTAGAATAGAAGTTTACAACTAGCTAATAAAATTATTTGCAATTCCCGGGTGAAGTTTATGACAGTTGTTGCTACTGTGATATTTGGGGAATGTAGCCCAAATGGCGAGTCCTCAAAGATCAGTCTTGGAGCTGTTTTAAACATAAACCGAACACTTTTATTGCTTCCAGAGCAGAAACATGACTTCAACAATAATACACAGTCCGCTTGTAATCCAGCAAACATAATACATTGGGGTTGATTTACTAACCTTATAAACACGCCACGAACAAGTATACACCTCTGTAGTGTGTTCCCTCCTAGCATGATCTATGGGTTGGAATCCCCCCACTCCAAAGGAGGGAGTCCCATATATAGGGGAAAGAAAAGACAAAACACAGATCCCCATCCCCCCGTAGCCCTATTAAGTACAAAAAAAACGATTATGGATCAATATCTCCTCAAACGCCCCCAAATGTAGACAATCTCCAAGTTATCAATCTAAGCCCCTATACCTTTACGGAAGTGGAGTTGGGTCTCATCTCTAAGGGCCTAACCTTTTGTCCTGAGGCACCACCGGACAGATTTAATATCATCAAGGATATTAATCTTTTTGCACACAGGCTTTTATTAAAGCAAATGCACGACAAGGAAAATTTACCTTTGGGGGGTATCCTCAAGGACTGGAAAGAATTTTCCAGGAAGGACTACAGGGCATTAAGGGATTTACGAGAGCTCTGGGATGAGGGACACATCTCTGAGGAAGATGAGGATGAGGATGAGCTTGTCCCACCTACTGGTGCGTTTTTCAAGCGCAAATCGCAAACGTTTCCCCCCTTGTCCCAAAATAATAAAACTACGCTTAAACTGAAACCAAACGAAAAGGAAAATCCCTTGGTGAGACTGATTTTGACTTATAATAGCCAATACAGTGAAGTATTGAGGATCTTGGAAAAACATTGGCATTGCCTGACCAAAGATGGCCGAATTTCAAATCACTTACCGACGCTGCCCGTCCCATAAGGAGAAACTAACTAGGAGTGAGTTTACTAACAGCAATAATTATTGCTGCAAATATAGGGGAACTTTCCAGTGCCAGAGTTGCAAGTTCTGCCGCTACGTCCTCATCGGGACACAAATAACTACACCCCATGGGAAACAATTTAAAGCCCAGCATTTTGTCAACTGCAATACAAAGGGGGTGATCTATCTTATGTCATGTAGTTGCGATATGTATTACGTAGGCAAAACTAAACGCATGTTAAAAAACAGGATCTCAGATCACCTGGCCGATATTACCAACATCCCTGTTCCTCTTCCCAGCTGGAGCCCCAAACATTAGCCAGCACGCTTTCCATAAGGGCTGTGCACAGGTGTGCAATCAGGTGCTGGCTGCTACTAAACCATGGACCCAGGAATCGAGATTTCATCCCTCACAATTCTCTTTGAAATCTCCCAGTTCCAGGATCCCCATGCCAGATCCAGGTTTTCTGGAGAGAACTGCAAAGCCAGTTCTTTCCTAGCAAAATAGTTTGTTTCCTGGAACTGCTCAGTCTCTCTGGCTGAGAGTCCTGGGTGACTACAACACCCAGTTCCACCGTGGGATTGCCACACTATACCACACTACTTAAACTATCGCCCCCATACTGTGTCCCTTCCCAGCCAGCACCTTTCCTGAGGTAATGTGAACATTTTAGACCAGTGGTTCTCAACCTGTGTAACCTCGGGACCTGCATTTGTCCTCGGTCATTAAGCCGCGACCCTAGTTGCACTGCAATGGAACGCACGGCATGGCGGTAAAAAGCGTTCCAATGCGGCCAATAGAACTGTGGGTGGGGGGTGCATTTGGGGAGCAATTCAAATGAATGGCAATGCACTTCTCACACCAAAACGCGCAGTAGGTGTGATTGCGAAGTACAGTGCGATTAACGCACTGTACTAGTGTGAACGGGCCCTCAAAAACACTGACATACAGACTCACACACATACAGTACGTGCACACACCAAATTTAAGATCCCCCCCAGTCTCCCTACCTTACGAGAACTGGAGCGGATCCTCAGCCTGGGCTGCTGTGCTGTGACGGAGCTCCGTCCATATGTGCAGTGCTGGTACAGCTCCCCATGTGTGTCCTGTAGAGGTGCCGGGAGCCAGAATGTGACGTCACTCCGATCCAGTCACCTCTACAGGACATGCGAGGGCCACATATGGATGGAGTACACCCCACCTCAAGCTGACACTCGGCGCCCGGCGGCATATTTTGAACGGCGGCTTGGTGCAAGAACTGACAGCGCTGCGCTAGGGGGAGGAGCCTCTCACCTAGAAAAGTGAAAGGCGCACGGGGACCCACTGAAAATGGGGTCGCGACCCACCAGTTGAGAACCAAGAGTTTAGACCAAGGGCTTGATTTGGCGCACGCTGTCACAGAACTTACTATGTGATTTGGTGCGGCAACACTACAAATGATCTATAGAGAAGAGGCATCGCTGCAATGCTATAAATCCTTGCCGGGGGACCAGGTGCATGGAGGCACTGGTGCAAACCTCCTCATGTATCACTTCCTCCGTTGTAGATGGTAAGCCCTCAGAGGCAGGGCCCTCCTTACCATCTTGTCTTGTATTGTGATTGTAATGTCTTCCTTATATTGTAAAGCGCTGCGCACACTGTTGGCGCTCTATAAACCCTGTATAATAATTATAACTGCCAGGATCGCAGCGGTCGCATTTGGGACAGGGCCCTGGCGTAACGCCACTTGGGGGGGCCCACTCCGAAAGGCTGCCGGGTAGGGACTTTTTCTCTACATTTAGCCCCACTTCAGACATGCAGGGCTAAATGTAAAGCAGAGAAGCCATTTTGTATGAGTGATTTCAGCGGCTATACAGTCACTGTAATCACTTGTATGCAGCCTGATTGTTTGTTGTCTGTCCCCTCCCCCCCTCCATGGTCCGCCCCCTGTTGGCTGCCTTCTTCTGTGCCGTGGTTTTCCGGGGTCCCCTGCTCTTCTGGGGGACCCCAGCCCACGGCAAGGCAGTTCAGGATGGAGAGCGGGGAGCGGAGAATCAGTGACACAGAACCGCTGTACTCGCAGCGCTCCCGTGTCAGCTGTCACAGCCCGAGCTGTACAGAAGATAAAGCGCATGTCTGCTCTATCCTCTGTGTTTGGAGGGCAGCCTCATAAAGAGAACCTGTCACCTCTGAATGCTATCACACAGCTTGTTATCCTCTGTGTTATAGCAATAAAATTATGTGTAAAAAAATAATTAAATAAAAATGGAAAAAAAAATAAAAAAATTGATTAAAAAGTAAAAAAATAAAAACGTGATAAAAAGTAAAACAAAAATACACACTGCACTACCCCGGTAACTGCCAAGGCGCCCTTCATGGTTTCTTACACCGTGGCCCTGAGGTTCCTAGTTACGCCTCTGCATGGAGGACTTTGTCCTGTTCTTATCCGGTCTATGGTTGCTGAGCTAGCACAGCCAACAGCAATACCCCTCCCCCACCCCCACCAATGTCCAACAAGGCTGCTAGCATAGAGACACATTTATAATTAGGTCTGAGTGACAGAGGGGAGGGGGGGGCAGTCATAAACAGCGCACACAGTGGAGGATAACAATATCTGGCGTTCTTCCTTCCAGCTCTGGGCACTGGAGGGTGAGCTCTGCCAGGCAGCCATAACCCTTCTACAAGCGCTCTGTGTTTTGCTGTTGCTGCAGAATTGTGTTTACACCACCAGGCAATCTAAGAGACATTACACCTATTGGGGGAGGGGCGGCTGCTGGGGAGATCAGCATATAATACACAGGATCCATCTCAGTGATGATGAAGAGGAAACGCTGTGCTGCAGCTCCCCCATAGGAACGCCTATAAATTGGGCTTCAGCCTGGGGCGGAGCTGACAGCCGGCAGACACAGACCTAAAGATGTCCTTTTACTATACAACGCAGCCAGAGACCAGAACGGGACCTAGTGCTGCATGTACATAGTGCCCGGGGTGGGGGGGGGAGAGGTGGATACCTCAAACTATACTGATACCTCTTCTCTAAAGTGTATCTAATCCCAAATACAAAAATTTCATATTCTGACTGTCCTTGAAGATTAAAGAAGAACTCTGGGCATATAAGTGGTTAACCTTTGCAGGGGGGCTACCCCGGCACGGCAAAGGGTTAAATCAATGATTTGGTCTAGGATCTAAAATAACAGAAATACTCACCTGCTCCTCAGTCCTGCCTGGCTGTTAGACGGGTCCCCGCTACCTCTCTCCCCCTCCGCTCCGGAGGTCTAATGACCCGAGAGTCATCATGTCCAATTCCGTGTACACTGGACACCGAGGGACATTCCACCACCGGAGGGGAAGGACAGAGAGGCTGCGGGGACAGGTCTAGCAGCCTCTCCCCCCTCTGTTCTAGCGGTCTATCGACCTGCGAGTCATCACGTCCAATACAGTGCATTGGATGTGAGGAGGCTGAGGAACATTCCATTGCTGAATTGGAGGGAGAGAGAGCCCGGCTGTGGAATGTCCCTCGGTGTCCAGTGTATTGGAGGTGATGACTCACGGGTCATTAGACTGCTGGGGGAGAGAGGCTGCTAGACCTGTCCCCGCAGCCCCTCTGTCTGTCCTTCCCGTCCGGTGGTGGAATGTCCCTCGGTGTGCAGTGTACAAGGAGTTGGACATGACGACTCGCGAGTCATTAGACCTCCGGAGTGGAGGGGAAGAGAGGCTGCGGGGACCCGTCTTAAGGTCCCCACACACCTTACGATAATCGTGGGAAATCCCGCGATCGTACGATAATCGTAAGGTGTGTGGAAGCCGTGCCCAAAGATTGGGTGAGTTGACCAAAATGAGCAGTTAACCCCTTCATTGCGGTGGAAGCTGGAAGCTGTCACTCACGGCTCCCCGCAGGGTTTCCCCCCCCCTCCGATCCCCCAGAGGGGGCGGGTACAGCTGGATCTGCCTCTAGATAGGCAGAGCCAGCTGTCAATCACGCAGCTGGGCGGACCCAGACAGTAAATGGCGTATGACCTGTTCTACCAGTTGGGTCACCAGTCATATTTGTTTTCAGGGAGAGACTCAGGAAAACAAATACGGGTTTTGCTTTTCCTGAGTCTCTCCCTGAAAACAAATATGACTGGTGACCCAACTGGTAGAACAGGTCATACGCCATTTACTGTCTGGGTCCGCCCAGCTGCGTGATTGACAGCTGGCTCTGCCTATCTAGAGGCAGATCCAGCTGTACCCGCCCCCTCTGGGGGATCGAGCTGTGAGGAATTACAGTAATACCTCGGTTTACAAGTAACTTGGTTTGAGAGCGTTTTGCAAGACAAGCAAACATTTCTGAAAAATGTTGCCAAGCAATGTCTTGCAATAAGAGCAAAATTCTGTAGAAAAGCGCCACCGGAATAAGGCTGCATCAGTGCGAGCGATGAGACTGTTTAACGACAAATGTCACATTGGATAGATTCCTTGTTAAGGTGCCCATACACCTTACGATTATCGTATGCGATCGACTTTTCGTACGACAATCGTAACGTGTGAATAGAGTGCCCGACCGATAGCACTGTACAATCGTACGACTTTTGACGGTCACGCATGTTTGAAAACTTTGGTCGATCGTACGATGTTCGCATGGTTGGTGGCGTTTCCGTCCGTCAAAAGTCGTACGATTAACACTGCGCATGCGCAAACTAAAATAATTGCGGTCAATTACCGCAAGTCGTCCAGGTGTTTTTTTTTCTAACTACCGCAGATTGAATCTTGCGATAATCGGGGCAGGATGGGGGCCGTCGTACGAAAATCGTAAGGTGTATGGGCACCTTTTTAAGGTTTCACGAAATGAAAAAGATTCCATTGAGCCGAGCGATAGCAGTGATTCCGTTAGTGACAGTGAAAGTCGTCCTACGCAATAATCCTCCTCTCTCTCGTCCCCCTCACACCAGCCACCAAGGTACCGGTAATTGGTTTATTTTCTTTATGTTTTGTACAGTGTTATATTACAGTACTGTATTGTA
>NW_017310237.1:26667-26906 GCF_000935625.1 Nanorana parkeri
GAATTTCCATTATTTCCTATACGGAAATTCGCTTTGATATACAAGCGCTTTGGATTACAAGCATGCTTCCGGAACTAATTATGCTCGTAAACCAAGGTATTACTGTATATATATATAGAGTGAGTGGGTGGGGACTCCCGGGAGCAGTCTGTGACGTA
The DNA here is from genome assembly GCF_000935625.1 of Nanorana parkeri. NCBI lineage: Eukaryota > Metazoa > Chordata > Amphibia > Anura > Dicroglossidae > Nanorana > Nanorana parkeri. The sequence continues at coordinate 26,826 of NW_017310237.1, forward strand.
TGATGTGCGGTGTATATAAAGAGAGATCCGATCCCCGGGAGGAGAGATCGGAGCAGAATATCTCTGAAATGTGTCAGTGAC
>NW_017310238.1:0-9441 GCF_000935625.1 Nanorana parkeri
TCCTCTTTTAAACTTTTCACCCTAAGAACAAGAATATGAATGTGACATATCATATTCAACATATACAGTATCTTCCTTTATGAAAGGAACGTGCGTTTGTTGTCTCTAGTGCGCCTGATCAACCGCTGGAGACAATATGACGTTGTCCCTGTGAATAAAAACGCATGAGAATCATAGTAACGTTATTTAACGGTCAGCAGGGATTGGTCCGATAGCTTGAATGGGAGGGCTGATATGTGTGGCCATGCAAATGAAGACTTGAAACAGGGTCAGCAGGGATTGGTCCGATAGCTTGAATGGGAGGGCTTATATGTATAATGACACAGAGACGTCCCAGGAGATAAAGTATTCCAAGGACCATGACAAAGCACAATTCCTTTTAATCCCCTCATATACCACAGGCCAAAAGAACCTCCTAAGCACCCGTTCTCGAGTTATCTCCACCCCAATCGTCCCCCTAGAAGATGAGAGTGAGAGTAATCAAGCACTTTGAGTATAAATTGAAGGCACGACCAGTTGTTCAAGTTCTTGTCCCTCATCGGAGGTTACTCTGTAAAGGAGATCAACTTTGAGGATTAAATAGGGATAGGCCTTTTGTGTTACACCTTCCACTGTTACCCCATTAACCTCTATAACTTTACTCCTGGCTTCCTGCAACAGGGGATCACTTGCCTGGTCTCGGCCAAAGCTACTACCCGAAGTATCCAGGATATCTAAATTAGGGATGCACAGTACCAGTACCAGTGCAGATACTTGGCATTTTCATGAGAACTATCGGGGTTGCAGTCGGGGTTGCTCCACCACTGTCCTGAAATCATTAGTCTGTATTGTTTTAGAAAAACTGTCACATGACAATAAACAAAAATGTATCAGTACTCGTAAGTACTTGGCAAGTACCAGTACTCGTACTCGCAAAACTGGTATCTGTGCATCAATTTATTTATATGTATAAAAACAAAATCGTACATTAAAAATTCCATGAGCTCCGTGTGCTCCTTACAAATGACAGCTGCCGCCTAACGTTTTAATTTTTCTCTAGTGTAGTCTTGGAGCTCAAAAGTATCGGTGCATGTACTTGTACTTGTACCGAGTACTGTACTTGGTATCTGTGCAACCCTAATCTAAATCCTCCTCATCATCTTCACTAGTAGCCTCTGGGTTACGTTCTTGTTGACCAACCTCTGCCTCATCTTCAGTCTGTTGCGTGGCCCCTCTTCTCCTAGACTGCTTCCCACGCTGATTTAACAGGACTTCATTGACGGCCCTATTAAATCTGAGCCTGCTCTCCCTGCGTTCCCGTCTTGTTTTACCTCTTTTTGGGTTAGAGATATACAAATCAGGATGAATAAAGGGAAACATTTCATGGACACCTGTATTTACCAGCTCCGCTTCAGGCTCCCCTTGTTCTACCATTACAGGGGGTTGTAAAAGAGTGTCAATTGAAAAGAAACAAGCATGGAAGCCCACTCCTGTAATATGGACAAGCCTCTCAATTGATTACCTTAGGAAATGGTGTGCAAAAGCTCTCACAGGGAGAGAATCCCTGTGAGAACCAATCAAAAAATACAATTAACTGAAGAGCGCAACTACCTGAACAAGTGCTTGGAGGCCTGATGTGACTGGCTAGATAGATTGAAATGGAGTGATTGGTATATAACTTACAGTTAAGATGTCCCCCCTTGGAGTGGCATCCGAGGTCTCTGGGTCTTGTCAGACCGAATCTGGGATGTCAGATCTGTCCCCAGTCCGCGTACTCGGTTGGCCAGGCCGAGCCGCGGCAGCTGGAGAAGGAGAGGGGTGAATGTCCGTCGGCTGGATGACACACTAAGCCACGTGTTACTGCGCCGTGTCTGAGAGAACTGTTAGGGGGTGCGGTGAGTGCTGTGAGTCAGCGCTCGTTTGTCCTACCCCTTCCTGGCTTGATGAGCTCCCTAGTTCTGCAGCTGCAACACCGATCTTCTGCCTTAATATGCTGTGCCCTCTAATTCTGCCTTGGCCGCTGGGCTCTGTAGCTTGCCCCGCTCTAGAGACATAACCCTGAATGGAGTTTATAGGCTGCACTTCCTCGGACTCACCACCACGGAGGTGTCAATGAGCACGATGACCATCTGGATCTCAGCCCTGGGGATCCTGCGGACGCTCCTCGGCTGCCTGAAGTCAGAAATTTGGGTGCCGGTTTCCCATGGAGGTTCGAACTGCCAGTGCATCTGGACGAAGGTCACACACACCAATACATTGCACAGCACATTGACCAGGAAGAGGAAGGAGCTGCAGCATACATGTAGGAGTAGGCGGCATAGGTGGACACATTGATTCCCCAGTCAAAGAAGCACCAGGTCCAGGAGTACTGGCAATAATTTATGAATAATTTATCATATAATTTTTTTTTCTCTCACCTAACTGGTTTGGGGTGCAGCATTTTTTGGCGCCCCCCTGGAAAGTGCCGCCCTAGGCAAATGCCTAGTTTGCCTTGCAATAGATACACCCCTGGCCTCCCCCACACGAACACTGTGGAGAATAAGGCAATCCGCTTGCGGGACTGTAGGACGAGGTCGTGAGTGATGCACAGATCCCGAGGCCGGGATTGATATTGAAAGCCAGTAAACTGTCCGATAGCAGAAGGCTCTGAAGAGGCAGCAGAAAAGGCACAATAACATTCAGAGAAGGGCACTCGCAACAATCTCTCAAGGAGGATTAAGCGGTGAATAACGCTGGCCAACCAGGAGAGAAATGTCCCCAGGTGAGATTCAGCATCACCTGGGTAAGATAGATAATTAAAAAATAACTCATTGTCAGCATTAAAATGCTTTGGAGCAATGCTACAGCTGTCTTAAAAGTGCCAGGAAGGGGAAGATTACTGGGATTTGTACCCTATTGCTTAATCAGGGATTGCTGGACACATTTGTGGTTGAGTTTATGGCCATATAGAATCCTGGCTTATTGGAGCGGCAATGTAAAAGTCTGTCAGAGGTATACTGACGTGTGCTAACAAAGCAGTTGTGCAAGTGATAGCAAAGTCTGGAACAAGAGATTATTTCCTGGGAATGCTCTGAGATAGTGTCAAATACATCATTTTTCGTTATTGAGGATTGAGACTAAAGTGATGACTTGGAACATTAATAAAGGGGAGAGAGATAAATCGAAAAAAAAAATGCCTGTTAGCACTTTATGTTTTGCGGTAATATCAAAGTCGCTGTACTCTGCTGAGTTTGCTCCTTCTCTCTAAATCCATGATTGCTGAAAAAATAACAGGCATCGAACATGGCGATACTAGCTGTTATGATCATATAGATTAATGGCTTTTTTGGACTTGCTTTGTAAAAGCATGACAGGGACGGTGAATATTGTGCTGGTCTAGAGGCCCTCCATTGGATATTAGAACATGGTATAGGTGTTAATTTCCTGGATTGGCCTTGAGTCAGAGAGGTAAATATTATCTGGTGTTAATTGGAACTAAAAGAGGATTGGAATTTTATTAAAGAGGAGCTGCAGCTTTGTGATCTGTAACTTTCAACTACAGTGTAACCTGTGGAAGAGAAAGAGGAACGAGAGGTGCCCAGCAGAGGGCGGTGTATCCTAGACTATACTCTGGACTCTTTTTTCTCTGTCCCTTCTATCTTCATCAAAATAAACAGTCTCCACTATGAAGAAAAAGAAAATTTCTGAACAGGCGAAAGGAGGGGCTGTAACACCTCTCTCGGTCAAAGATAGACACTAGTAGGCTGGGGGAAAGTGTTTTAACAGAGGCTCCTAAAGGGGGTGGTATGCCGACATTGGGAGCAGGCAAACAGTTGCAGGAGGAGATACAAGATAATACCCAAGTGTAACAAGACAAATTTCACGTAATTCTGCAACAAGCCTTAAATAAAGTGACTAAAGAAATTACAGAGCAGCTCACTAAAGAGATCCCAGAGCTGGGTAATCTAATTTCATTATTGGAGCATAGAATGGTCGATGCAACAACCATGCTGGAAGGTTGTGAAGATGAGCTTGAAATATTGAAAACAGATACTAAAGAGTTGCACGATAAAATTAATGAAGTAGAAAACAGGGCAAGGCGTTCCAACTAGGGATGCACAGATACTTTTCGAGTACCAGTGCAGATACTTGGCATTTTCATGAGAATTACCAGGGTTGCAGAGGTTGCAGCTGGGACCTGGCTCTGGCCCTCCACCACTGTGCTAAAATCATTAGTCTGTATTGTTTTTTAAAAACTGTCACATGACAACAAACACAAATGTATCAGTACTTGTGCTTGTAAGTACTCGGCAAGTACCAGTACTCGTACTCGCAAAACTGGTATCTGTGCATCAATTTATTTATATGTATAAAAACAAAATTGTACATTAAAACAGAGATGTACAAATCCCAGGAGCTCTGTGTGCTCCTTACAAATGACAGCTTCCTCCTAACTTTTGAATTTTTCTCTCGTGTAGTCTTGGAGCTCAAAAGTATCGGTACATGTACTCCTAGTTGTACCGAGTACTCTACTTGGTATCTGTGCAACCCTAGTTCCAACTTGAGAATTAGAGGGGTTCCAGAATCAGCTAGAGACATCCAAACAACAGTGATGACAATGTTCCATTAGCTGGCCTCAGACCTGCCTAAGGAAAGGCTAGAATTGGAAGCAGCTCATAGGGCTTTGGTGCGACGGAGGCCAGATGGTCTCCCGTGAGATAAAGTAGTCAAATGCCATTTATTTCAAATCTAAAGAAACATTGCTTCAGATACCATGGGGAAAAGAGGCATTGATATACAAAGATTATAATTATCAGCTGTTTGAAGATTTAACACCAACCACAATACAGAAAAGAAGAAGCTTCAAACCCTTTGTGACAATACTACAAAATAACTAGATGAAATATAGTTGGGGCTTTCCTTTTAAGCTTTGTTTCACATATAATGGAGGCGGCAAAGTCATTGTTGGAAAAATTGGGACTAATGGAGAGCAACCCTAAAGGGGGACTAGACCACGCTGGGAAAGTCTTACATGTTCTAGATCGGAACCATGGACCAGAGTTAAGGAAGAGTATTTTAAAGGCCCTGGGCACTAAAGGCGAAGATGGCAAGCAAAGGAAAACCAATTAGGCTTGTTTTGATTGACTTGTACTCATTCCATTTCTCCTTTTTTTCTAGAAAGGGTTAAATGAAGAGGGGGACGGGGATATGGAGAGTCCACTCTCCCTATTCCCTTTCTGGTTTTCTGTCCAACAAGAGATTCAAGATTAAAAGTTAGGGCAAATAAGCTTGTCTTAGTGGTGGCAACCCCCCTTTCTTCCCACCACTTATTTTTTTTTTTTAATGAAGGAGAGAGAAGATGGATGTAATAAGGAATGGTATAGAAATTGGGGTTAGGTATATTTAAGGGGACTGTATGCATAAAGCAACAGACTGAATATTTGGTCAGAAACAGGGGTAAGAAATATTGAGGAACACCAGATGTTGATTTTGTTTGGCTACACAGTTAGAGAAAAAATTATTGATGGGTGATGAAATATATTTACTCACTTCTTATAGTCTAATATTAATAAGTATTATGTTTTTTATGAGATAAAATGTAAAAGATGTTTCACGAAGGAGAAAGAAATTATTTAAAGATGATATAATGAATGATATAAACATTGGGGTTAGATATTATTAAGGGAAATTGCTCACGTAAATCAATAGACTGAAACTATAGATTAAAAAAAAGGGGTAAGAAATATGGGTGAAAAATAGATATTGATTATGTATGATGACACAGTTATAAGAACATTATTGAGGGGTGTGGTAACATATTTTTACACTTGTCTTAGTAGCATACATTTTTATTTTGTTTTTGTTGTAGCGGTACATTATCGATTATAAAGGTTGATACTGGTTTGGCTCGGAATAATATATTATGAGGATATAGGTTGAAAATGGCACCAAAATATTCACTGGTTGAAGCATTTGGGCTTGCTAGGGTGGTATACTGTAGATCACCTGAAGGTGCAGCATGTTATAAAAATAGGGATAATTGTACTTTTTGTTTCAGGTAGAAATCAGGAAATGATTTTTAGTAGTGTGGGAGGAGATATTAAATTAAGGTTTTTTTTCTCTATACAAAATCGGTGGATCCGTGTGGGGGGTACTGTGACCACTAGATGGCCAACAATTTAAAATACATTGGAAAAATACACTGGGAGGAGTGGGTTAGTGTATTACTGTTCGATGGAGCATGGAAAAAAAGATGAAATTAAAGAACGTTGCAGGTTTTTTTTTTGTGGGGGGGCAGTACTCTCTCTTTTTCGCTGGTTCCCTCCTCTCTTCTTTTCAGGTCCAGGGAGCAAAATTTTTACCATATAGGTAATGAGACTTATAACTTTAAATGCACAGGGATTTAATTCCCCACAGAAAAGGAAAAAGGCTTTTTTTTCAAACTATTAAGGCTGACATTGTATGTCTACAGGGAACACATTTTTCTAAAAAATCTTATCCCAGATATTTTTCTACAAAATATCTCCAAGTTTTTTTGGCTAATGTTACGACAAAACGGGGGGCGTGGCCAGCAGCCGTATGTGAGCGGACGTGTGGTGAAGGAGCTCTCCCGCATTTCATCCAGAACGATAACCGCCGGGCTTTTCTGTACCCACCTCTCCTGCGCTGGTCGCTTGCTTAGGTGTTGCTGTCACCTACACTCCGTTTCTGAGAACTTTGCCTTCATATTGTGGCCGGGGGATGTCGAAGAAGAAGGAGGATAAGGGCCTTCCTCCCGTGTTCCAAGATGGCGGCGACAGCACTCTTCTTGCATTCCCCACCCCTAACAAGCAGTCAGGGGATAGGGGCAGAGATACAGCGGCGCGGCTGGAGCGCTTTGTCCGCAACCCTGACACCCCTGCTAAGACGCAGAGGCTCTCTTACTCAGCGGACCGGGCACCCCGCAGGGAATTGATGCCGGACCCGGCGCACTCATCAGCCTCAGACTCGGACGGGCCGGACGCCATCTTGGATGCAGTGAGTACTACTCCTAAGCCCAGTAAGGCCCCCAAAACGTCCAAAGCTAAAGCCAAGACAGCGGAACCCACCATTGCTGACGTCCTCTCGGGTGTGCAGCTCTGTAACTCCACATTAACCTCTCTCACAGAAGAGGTGCATGGGATGAGAGCTGATATCACCTTTATACGTCATGATTTACAGAAAGTGCGGGAACTCACCTCTGCCCTGGAAAGCAGGGTCAGTGACCTGGAGGATCGCTGAGGTAAAAACGGCGTTGCATGACATCTCTGCTAATAAGTTGAAGAATGATGACATTGAGAACCGGTTACGCCGCAATAACATCTGGGCTGTCGGTGTACCAGAGCGTGCGGAAGGGGCCAATGCTACTGATTTTATTGAATCCTGGTTGTGTGAAGTCTTTGGGAAAGAGTACCTGTCCCCACTTTTTGCTGTGGAAAGGGCCCACAGGGTCCCCTCTTGCCCCCTGCCACCAGGTAACCCGCCTAGGCCCCTGCTGATCCGGCTGCTCAACTACCGAGATAAGGAGCGTATCCTGCGGAAGGCGCGGGATCTTGGTGAGATCTCAATGGCCGGCTCTAAGGTTATGCTGTTCCCGGATTTCTCCTAGGAGGTGCAACGGCGCAGAGCGTAATTCCATGAGGTCAAGAAGCGTCTCCAGCAATTGCACCTGCCTTACTCCATGCTTTACCCAGCGAGGCTTCGGGTGGTCGCCAATGGAGAAACACAGTTTTTTTATATTCCCACACAAGCTTCATCGTGGCTGGATAAGTATGACCGCCGCCGTGCTTCGACTAACACCTGAACACTCGGATTAGTCTTCCCCCCGAGCCTATTGTTTTGATTGTGGTATGGATGCCTGGATATACCTTCTGTCACGGGTCCTGGAACTCCTCGTCTCTCTATCGTTGGCACCACCGCACTGGAAGGAGTCCCCATGGTTTTTTTGTTCCGGGATACCTCCAGTACCTCCTCGCCCTGGATATTGCTAAAGCTTTTGACAGTGTGGAGTGGAGATATTTGTGGGCAGTGCTGGGCGCCTTTGGCTTTGGCCCAAATAACTGCAAGTGGGTGAGCCTGCTGTATCACCACCCCTCTGCCAGGATCAAGATCAATGACTCTTTGTCTTCTGCCTTTACTTTACAGAGGGGCACCAGGCAGGGATGCCCCTTGTCGCCCTTGTTGTTTGCCCTGGCAATTGAGCCCCTGGCTGCCTTGGTCAGACATTCAACGGATGTGATAGGTTTCAAACGGGGTGCGTTAGAGGAGAAGATAGTTCTCTATGCTGACGATACATTGCTGTTCCTGGCGGACACGGAATCCTCCCAGACCAGTGTTATGACCCTGTTATCGGAATTCGTTACCTACTCAGGCCTGGTGGTTAACTGGGATAAATCTAACCTTCTCCCGTTGGATCCACTGCGTGCTCCACTGGAGGCTACAATGCTGCACCTACAAGTGCAATCCACCATTACCTATCTAGGTATCCAGGTATCCGCTCTCCCGAGCGACTATCTTACTCTAAACTTGCAACCCCTTCTAGGGAGGTTTAAAACTCAACACAACTCCTGGGTCAAACTACCACTGTCTGTGGCAGGTAGAGCAAATCTGATTAAGATGGTCTGGATGCCTCAACTACTATATGTGCTTCATAACTCCCCTCTCTGGATCCCTAAAAAAACGTTTCGGCTTATAGACAGTATATTTAGAGAGTTGATTTGGAAACTGAAACCCTCTAGGCTACGGCTTGATGTTCTGCAGCGGCCAAAGCCCTTGGGGGGGCTGGCCCTCCCTTGTCCATGGGTCTTTTTTCTGGCCTCACAGCTGCAACACTTCACAGGCTGGGCGGCTGAAGAGCATCAACTGCCGTCTTACCGTATACTTCTCCATTTATGCCGGGGGTTAAGCCCTTTACATTATTTAGATAGCGATCTATATAGTAAAACTAATTCTACCTACCCTACCTTGAAGCTGATGGGACAGGTCTGGGATGCGGCTAAACTGGCACTGGGCGTGGGAGCCCTGACCAGACATACGCCGATATGGCAAAATGGCCGCCTACCAGAGCTCCTCCCTCTCCAGGGCACCGTTGACTGGACTAGCAAAGGGATGATAACCATCTCCCACTTGTATAATGAGGGCAGGCTGCGGGAATTTAAGGAGCTGACTGAAATGTATGGGATCCCCGCTAGGTGCTACTCTCAGTTCTTCCAGCTTGCTCACGCTTTAAAATCCCAGTTTTGTCAGGGCCCCCACTGTCTTGTCTCCCACCCCGATATTTGATACTGTCCTATTGGCGACCTCCACTAAAGGGATTATCTCCTTTCAACATGTTTTTTTTCTTATTATTACCTGTTTGTCAAATGTATCTGACAATGTGTAAAACCAATAAAAATTATCTGATTCAAAAAAATGTTACGACAAAACAATGGGGGGGGGGGGGGGTTAATGGTGTGGGGGGGTTCT
>NW_017310238.1:9457-14141 GCF_000935625.1 Nanorana parkeri
TAATAGGTTTTGGGAGGTCTACTCCATTTACATGTCATTTTGAATTGTCAGACCCAGAGGGGTGTTATTTGATTCTTTGTGGGCTCATAGGGTATGTATTAATACCTATAGTGGCATATTATGCTCCAAATACTAGGCAGAGTCCCTTTTTCTCACATCTATTTAGGCTGATAGAGTCACACTCACAAGGAGTATTGCTTGTGTGCGGAGACTCTAACACAGCCCTCCAGCCAATTTTAGACAGGTAAACTCCTGATTCTAGAACTGGGGAGGCTTCTGACTCTTCTGTGCATGAGCTGAGGGACCTGATAAGTCTTTATGCACTGGTGGATTGTTGTAGTTAAACCCTGGTAAAAGAGATTATACATATACTGTATGTCACACCCTCATAATAGCGTTTCCAGAATAACACATATTTATTAGGCATGTGCGATTCGTTTCGTTCTGGAACGAAATTCGGACGGATTTTCGGAAATTCGGACATTCGGATGTGTCCGAAATCCGAATTACAGATATAACGAATGCACACAAATCCGAATTTCCATTTCTGAAATTCATTAGGGGTTGTTCGTTCGAACGTTCGTTTAGTTTCTTATTTGTTTCGTTCGTTCGCTCGTTGCAGCAAAGTGACATTAGAGAAGGAGAAAAACATTTCCCCACCCAACGAATCCGAATTGACTTTCCCACCCGAATCCCGAAAAACGAAAACACAAAGTCTGAATCAAAACGAAACGAAATTAAACTAATTTTTTGCCAGTGCACATGTCTAATATTTGTTACAGTCACAGTAATTATTTCAAAGTCGTATGTCAGATATAATACCGGTACCATGGTCAGACCATGATGTGGTTAGTGTCTGTATAGATAGTTTGATAGCTCCATCTAAGAGAAACTGTTGGTCATTAAATTACTCACTATTGAGTGATGTTAAGATAGTTAATCAAATAGAATCTGATTTAAGGGAATATTTTTCAATAAATGGGAAGTCAGTACCATCAATATCAAGGTTATATAAAGTGGTGGTTTGGGGAATATGTATACAACTTGCATCCAGAAAGAAAAATCAACAACTGGAACAGACAAAAGGTCTAGAGGAAAGATGCTCTTGGTTGGTCTCACAACATAGGGATAAAATAAAGTGTTCAGCTTAAGAAAAAAATCGTCAGAGGTTCAAACGCAGTTCAATCTGTGTTTGGCCCACCCACCAAGCCGAAAAATCACTTCGTTGGACGAGACAAATATTATACTAAAGGAAATAAACAGGATAAAATACTTGCTAATTGTTTACATAATGCTGACCCCCAGTTGAAATCAATTAGGGTGAAAATTAACAGAGATGGAATTACGTGCGATCCAGTAAAAATTGTAGCAGAATTCCATAAGCATATGCAGCTGTTGGTAGCAGTGCCAGTGACAAATGAGATCGCTTCTCCGGGACATTAAGTCCCCTAACAATAAATGTGGTCAGCTTAACCAGGCCCATGATGACACGTCAAGGACTTTATGAGCTGACTCCAAGGTGTCCCAGCAGGAGGGGGGAGGGTAAGTGGGGAGGGTAAGTAGGAAGGGCAAGAAGGGAGGGTAGTGGGTCGGGAGAAGGGGAATAGAGCAATAGAGGGTAAGAGGAGAGGGGGAGGAAGAAGGTTGGAGGAAGAAAAGAGGTAGAGACAGTGGTGAAGAAGCTATGCAGTTTTTCCCAAAGGATAAGTGCGTGGAAGGGAGTCGGACCAAGCTACTGATCCGACCAGTACCTAAGGTGAAAGTCCCGCTGCGTATAGGGCTGGGACAGCCTAATTAGGGGGTAGCCGAGGTGATAACAGCAGAAAGGCCAGCAGAGATGTGACTCACGCCAGAAGGTGTCCAACCGAACCACCAAGACGTGGTATGCAACCCATTGTTAAGAACACCTGGTGACCTAGCAGCTAGCATCTTCAGCGAGGGGGAGAACATGGTGGGACTGCGCACACCAAGACTGGATGTCATACCACAAGGGAAGGCCCACCACATTAACCCAGCATACATTTGAGGAACACCGCATGCAGAGGCTGACACAGAGCAAGATACCATAACTAGCCTATGGCAGTCCATCCTGGGGGGCAGGCCGGGCGCAGGCAATCCTCCATGGGTCATGCAGAGTGGGGCCCCTTTACCGAGCCCGGCGGGGCCCCCTTGGAACCCCATTCGGGAGACCACCAGGCCCCCCGCCCCAATGTGGATGGACCCACCAACATTCCCAAACACTGACAGCCAGGCGGACCCACCGACATTCCCAAGGCCCCCCGCCAAACAAACTCCGCCTCCCCAGCTGCAGTACCGTTAACTCAGGAGCAGGGGAATAAAAGTACCCTGTCCCTGAGAAAGGGGAAATGCAGAGGATGCCACATCGAACAGAATACAACCCTTACCTGTGGAGAGAAGGGCAAGTTAAAGAATCCCAAGTGAACAGTGCAACAATATAAAATAATAATAACAAAAACAAGATAAACCGTAGTATCCTCCCGCAGGGGGATATGCCTGATGGCCAAAATGGCCCCCGACTTCCTCTCTCACCTCCCACCCGGCAATTAGCATGAGAGCTAGATGTTGCCAGGGAATGGGGAAAGTGAGGCAACCATCAGGGGGGAGTCTTCGTCCGCAGGGATTCGCCAGGCCTCTCATGCCGGTCAAGGTTCACGCCGATTCGGACCAGGATGGAGGGAGGCAGCACGTGGAGGAGGCCTGTCCCGGCTCTTAACAGGGTAAGGATTTCTTCTCGGAAGTGGAGGCAGTGCAGATCGAGCAATTGGGAAATCCAACCAGTTAGGCACCTCTACAGCGCTCGAGTCCAGAAAACCGTACGGATCAGAGAGCTGGTCTGGAGAGTGTAGGAAAAAGGACCGGTCATTCTGGCGGACAATTAGGTGGAAGGGGTGCCCCCACTGGTACGTAGCCCCCACCAAGCAGATAAGATCCAGCACTGGCCTCAGAAGTCTGTCCATCCTCAGAGTATGTCTGGACAGGTCTGGCATCACCTGTGTGTTGGCCCCATTGAAGTCCAATGGGCCCTGTGACCAGGCCCAACGCAGGATCTACTCTTTGATCGCAAAGAAAGGAACACGACCAAGCACATCCCTCGGGGCACCATCAGTGCTGAGCCTGGGCCCTTGCGCTCGATGCACTCTGTCAAGCTCCAGGTAGTCCATTGGAGGTCTGTCCAGGTATTGGTTCAGGATAGCTCTAACCGTTGACCACAGGTCTCTCCCAGACGTCACTTTGGATATACCTTTCAGGCGGAAGTTATTCCTGTGGTTTTGATTCTCAAGGTCGTCTTGAGTGAGAAACATGGTGGTCATGCGCTGATTAGTCTCAGAGTGGGCCCGTTCCACAGCTGCTATCCTGGTTCCACACCCAGAGGTGGATGTTTCAAGTGAGCCCACCTTGCCCTCCAGGGAGGTCACTTGCTGCTTGACCTCTGCCACCTCAGCCCACAGGGCTTCCACGAACTTGGAGGCCATGTAATCTAGGTCCTCCTTCGTCGGCAGGTGGGAGAGAACGTCCCTCCAGTCTTCGGCCGGTCCCCCTGGAGAACTCGCCATGCTGCGGGAGCCTGCCGAACCCTTGTCGGAGTCAAAGCTGGGGAGCTTTGGAGTCGGGATGGGGGGTCCAGGTTGCCGGTGGGAGGAGCCCGTTTGGCAGTCTGTGACTTAGCCTGCGCCCTGAGGGGAGTGGCGGCAGAGGTCGAGGCCAAAGCTCTTGTAGGCCACATTGTGGTCGTCGGGCGGATGGGGACTTCCGTTGTCAGAGGCGTGAAGTATTGGAGCAAGTCCGGTCCCCGGGAGATCTCGGGTGTTCTGGTGGGGTTGCGGCGGCTGTGCATACAGCGTACCAGACCGATATCTTCAGCTATAACTGCTTTTAGCGCTGGCGTTCACAGAGCTCCAGAGACCTGCATGCTCACTCGGCCATGTCGAGACCACGCCCCCCCTGCGTTCTTTTCTACCGTGCTCTGCGTTTTTTACTACAATACTCTGCATTCTTTAGTACCGTGCTCTGCGTTCTTTAGTACCGTGCTCTGCGTTCTTTAGTACCGTGCTCTGCGTTCTTTACTACCATGCACTGCGTTCTTTACTACTGAACAGTGCACTCTTTACTACTGAGCTCTACGTTTTCTTACTACTGAACTGTATGAAATCTCACCTATGAAAGTCCTTTCTGAGTCTCATCTATACCATGTGTATAGTTCAATGTATAGCGATCAGCACGGCCGAAGCTAGGAGGGGCATCTCCGACCCTGAAGAAAACGGCACTTTATGAGGTTTATGAGGTTATTTTAAGCCTTCCTTCTGCTCTGCAGCATTCAGAAAGGCTCAGCTGAGCCACAGAGGAGAGGCTTGAATGATGCGATTTTAAGCCTCACATCCATAGCAGACATGCTTCTGTGCTCTCTTCTTTTGGTGCGGCGGTGCCCCTCCAGATACACCATGGAGGTGAGGCTTTAAATCACTTCATTCTGGTCTCTCTTCCATGACAGATTAATAGGGGCACTGCTGGGAAAATAGAAGCAAGCTCAAAAATGGCTCTTTAACAAAGCAGCACTGGAGAATGAGGCGATTTGAAGCCTCACCTCTGTGGTGGATCAGAAGGGGCGCCGCTGTGACAAAAGAAGAGAGCCCAGAAGTGTGTGTGTGGGGGGGGGGCGGGATGG
>NW_017310238.1:14155-15200 GCF_000935625.1 Nanorana parkeri
GGGGGGGGGGCAGCTCTGAGTCTTTGCCCAGGGTGATGGAATGTCTAGCTTCGCCACTGCCAATGACAGCATCTTGTGTTGTAGAATCTTGTAGTAGAACTTAGTAAACAGAGCTGTCGTGAAGGAGGCTACCATGATGCCCAGGACTCTAATCCAGAATTGCAGAGTTATTTGGGTCTTGGATTATAGAGACCAAATTTGGAAACAAAGAATTAAACATTTTGCTTGGGGAAGAACAACTCTGGCTTTGGCAGTATCCATTATGAGACCCAGATACTCCAAGTGGTGGGTCAGTTCCAATGATGAATTTCTGGAGATTCAGGATCCGTCATGGCCACAGCGGGCAATGCTTTGGATTACGTACTGAACGCTGCCCTCCTCGAGGACGTCATGCCACTCTACCTCCTCTCCTGTAAAGCTTCGGCCTAAAGCCGCGGAAATTCAAATGCTTGGCGTCTCGTCAATCTGAGAGGAGGCGCTGAGCATTCCCTCTGACTACCTAGACACTAGTGATACTCACCTGTGGGCTGCCTTTTGCCATTCTCACAGGACTGATCTGCAGTGTGATCCCCTGCAAACTACTCTGCTGCAGTGACTGGATCCATACTGATTAACCCCATTACATTCACCGCTGTTGAAATTGCAGACCTCTCCTTGCTTCCAGCCACAACCATTACTGGACGAGCTCCATCCACCAGGACCGGGACATTCATTTATGCAGACCAGCTAATCGCAAGTTTCTACTGGTTATTGCTGAACATTCTAAGCCATGGATAATCATAACTCTGTTACATGCATCTGTATGAAGTAATATGGAGATGCGTGTTACGCTGAATTGCACTATTTAAATTATTGGATGTTCATGGATTGTTACCTTGCACCTGTATGACTCAATACAGGAGCGTATATTGTAGTGATCTCTTCCTGTGCTGCATTGGAGACTGATATGACTGACCTCTGCATCTGTATGTATTAATGCGGAAACGCATGTTAACATATTTCTCTATACTGTATATTGAATACTACCAACACTGTTCAGTGCATA